>NC_091940.1:29239374-29431874 GCF_041260155.1 Ptychodera flava
TATGGTACCTTAGCTTTGGTCATCAGATATGATATTTCTATATGACATCTTGATTATAAAATCCCATGAAAACTAGTTCGCCTGTACTTTTGGTCATGTGGTCGATGACACAGAAGCAGAGATTGAACTGTGCTCTTGAACAACATGATGTTTGCTCCACTCCCCTGGAAGCTAGCACAACCTTTAGTTGAAATATTCCCGTTACCAAGTTTCTGATTCAAATTTCAGAAAAGTGCACTGCTAATACAATAAATGATTCAGTAAGTAGACTACACTTGTCAGATTTGAAGAGGCTGCAGCCCCGGCTGCAGTGAGAAGTTTTCTCAGCTGAGATCAAGAAATGCAATAAAGGTCATTTCCATTGCTGGATTTGCCAGTATTCTGACTTTGTGTTGTGATTTTTTCTTGGTTGAAAATGTGTGATATGTGGAAAACTGTAGACCATAATTAAAGGCGAGTGACTCTGGGTTGAAACAGAAGATAGTGCCATTGTATCTTCCTTGTGTGATAACCCATTATCCACAGTATTTTATCGCGCTGGATATCAGCTTAACTATCACATTCTTGAAGTGATGATCATGGTATTTTAATGGATTAAAACACCTGGACTGTGTCTCTGTCTTTACAACAGGCCACAGTGTGGGTAGATTTACCTTGAATGTTGGATTGTAGACACACGTTCGAAGGGCCTACATGTTATGGTGCGAGCTGATATTGATCACAAAAGCTGGTTTATGAAACACTGTTCTTTCATGTCGATGCTGTTCTCTACATCCACTCCCTCCCCGCCCACCCACCCACCCAACCATCCAGCCACCAACATCCTCATTTGATGATTACTTTTTTCTTAAGATAAATAGAAATTTGTTTCGAATTCATCAAATAGATTTGGCATGCTGGAATTGGGAAGGTGGGGGGGTGGGGGGTGGGTTTAAATTCAAGGGGACAGATTTGCTTCAAACCTATAGAAACGCATGGCCGTCAAACAGGTGCATTTGATCACCACCACATTCATTATTGAAGGAATTACCAAGAAATTTCGAGTTGCATTCAACTTCTGCTTTCAGAGTTGGCCATTCCCAAAACTCAAAATGAAATTGGTATGGCATTGGTGTACCTGGAAACCAAAACAAAAGTACCCTGTAGGATGTCTTTTGTTCATTTCCTTTTATTTCCTGATAGAGAAGCAGGACATGTATTACAGGTGTGGGTAAAAATATGTCAAGGGGTCAGAAGATGTAGCGTATGATGAATATCTTTCAATTTCTGTTTTTGATGCAAACTATGTTGAGATACACACCTTGTCAACTCATTCTGTAAATGTGTAATTGTTATTGTTGACAAGTGAATTCTGGTCCAGGCTAGAGTGCAAAATGTAAAACGATGGCACTGTATTTAATATGTACAGACGCTGTGTTGACAAGCCGAACAGAAGGTGTTTCAACATCCTTTGGGAAGTAGCACAAGAACTTGTAATTGACAAATAAAACAAAAAAAATTCATCATAATTTACTATACCAGCTACATGTACAATACTTTTCATGGTCATGCACAACCTAAGATCTTGGGTAATTTTGGGCACAAACTGCATACTTCACGTACTACTGCTTTAGTAAGCTTTATTCTTTTTATTCATATCAACAATTTTGACAAAAGCAATAGCAAAGTCTGAACACCTCTGCACCTAGTGTAGATGGAAGAATTACCGGTTTTACAATCAACAGACCAAAACTGCTGGTTGACCTGCCAGTATATTTATAACGCACATCAAGTAGGCCACACCCGTGTGAAGGGTAACTGTCGTATCAGAAACAAGGGCAGCAGCCAGTTAGTGAAGCACTTTAAATGGATTTTTTCCGAGAAAAGGTATGCGACACAAAAATACCTGTACACAGCATTGTTGAGAAGCCCACACAGTGCTTCAAGCATGTTGGAATATGAGAGGAAGGGGTAGGCTGCTGGTGAATATCAAAACATTATGTTCCTCCATGACAATTTCATGGAAAGACTGACTGTATACTGATTCCTCATTGGTTACCTCCTCATGATGTGGCAGTTTATTAAAGCTGAAGTGATAAACTCTTCGTTTTGCATCCTCGCTCACGTTGGCTTTTTTCAAGTACTTGGAGTAGTATTCGTCGTTCTCACCATGGATTTCTGTTGTGGTATACTGTTGGAAAGAAATCTCTTTCAATCAATACTCATCCAAACCATTCAAAATGGCATTGGAGACATTTTGTGCAATTGCAGGTACATTATCGACCCTGGTTTAAACAAATTAAACCACAAATTCAATGAGTTTTCACGATCGACGTATTTGCAATTGAATTTGTATGTACAGCAATGACATGAATTCGTCAGAATCTTTTTTCCACAGAATGCTGCTGTAGTCAAGAGTGTAACATTTTATTCTGGAGGTGGACTATTTGTATGATTGTGTGATATGACCAAACATGTGTAATTACAAGCCTAAGGTAGAATGCGCCTCGGGGACAGATATTTGGACTTTCAATTTTTTACAATTCTTTACTAATCTACCACTTGTGGGGGTTCGTTTAAGAGCTCTTGTGAAGAAAAATTATCTCAGTCTAAATTTGAAAAAAATTATTTTTCCTTATAGAATTAACACAGGCATGGTGGCCATTTTGAATTTCAAATATCAGTAAATATTAGGTAATTTCTTTCTCTAATCACAAAATTTGCCTGATGACACCTGATTATTATTCTTGATTTGGTAAGACAATGATTGAAAGTTTCATTGAGGGAAATTTGAGCTTTTGAGGCATGTACTACCTTAATATGTGACAACTTATTACAGCATTCATCCATAAATAATCCACTGATTTAAAAACATCTGAATCTTACTTGAACAAACAGCCTGACCAAAGTCTGAAGGTGTGTCTGTTGCACAGCCACGTAAAATACGCATAATTTTTGTGATGCAATGAGTTTTTCAAGTATTTTGTGTACACAGTCATCCAAACTATGAATAAACGCCATCTATTTTATTACCTGCACAAGAGTGGAATATCTCTGCTACGTTTGGTTGCCAACGAATTTTGTGATAGACTTCTGCAGTTTCACTGAATAAAATGAAAGTTAAATAAAAGTGACATACGTAATTTATGGTTTGTTGCTATTTTTGATGCAAAATTCTGCAATAAATTTCACTTTGCTGCCAAACACCTGGGGTTACATAAATCTAACTTGTAATACCCATGAATGGGAACTGCGCAGCAACAGTAAAGATGACAATCCTAGAAAACAAAAACAGTTGTCACATGACAAATGAATGATGAAAGTGTCGCTGGTGTAAACACAGGCTTCAGACGTGCAGTACAACTTGTCAACACAGTTTGAGTGACAAACTTGACACAAAGGTAGCATATTGTCAGCCCAGTAGTACTGCCGAGCAGGTTGGCACGTACATACTCAAGAGCCAGGCAGCGGCCACAGTTCCTTTCTGGATCCTGCACTCTGCCCCCCCCGCAATTCTGAATCTTCCCATACACGGCACATCATGTACCAAAAATGCAAACTTTTCTGCCACCTTGTTCACATGCTTTTTCATCAAAATCTCGATCCAATTTACACATTTTTTTTTTATGTAAGTTATTCAGGCACACATGTTATACTGTGTGTTGTAGTGTGACACTTTTGAAATGAGAGCTTCCCATGCACTGCCTTAAACATCGACACCAGCGGTTACACTGTGTTCCTGTCAATGCTGGGACGCTATAAATCAGCATTAACCATAGGGGAAAGAAATCAGTCCCCTGGGGTGGGGAGGGAGGGTTTTTTTGTGCAACGCTTTAACTTAATTGATTTTATTAATTTTGACTGTGATATTTCAAATAAAGAGTTCAACTCCACACCGTCTGACTGTTTTCTTTATTGCTACAAGTAATTTTATTAATTTTGACACTGTGATATTTCAAATTGTTTTCTTTATTGCTACAAGTAATTTTATTAATTTTGACACTGTGATATTTCAAATAAAGAGTTCAACTCCACACCGTCTGACAGCTTTATATATTACCGACAAGTCCTTATCTCCTCTCCAACTTGTGTATACACCACTGTAATTGCTCCGAAAACATTGCCAACTTGCTAATCCGCTGTCCGTATCAGCGGATTAAGTGATTGAGTCAACAACACAGCGGGGCACACTCCGCATTATTTTACTACGTGTGTGACGGCTGTGGTGTTGACTCAATCACTTAATCCGCTGATACGGACAGCGGATTAGCAAGTTGGCAATGTTTTCGGAGCAATTACGTGGTGTATACACAAGTTGGAGAGGAGATAAGGACTTGTCGGTAATATATAAAGCAGTCAGACGGTGTGGAGTTGAACTCTTTATTTGAAATATCACAGTGTCAAAATTAATAAAATTACTTGTAGCAATAAAGAAAACAGTCAGACGGTGTGGAGTTGAACTCTTTATTTGAAATATCACAGTCAAAATTAATAAAATCAATTAAGTTAAAGCGTTGCACAAAAAAACCCTCCCTCCCCACCCCAGGGGACTGATTTCTTTTCCCTATGCATTAACTAGTATAAAATTGCATTGAGTTATTCAAATGCATACCAGTTTCTCATACACGAAGCAGATTCCCATGATGTTAGAAAGGTCGAAACATGAAAAATACTCCACCCTTTCACCACCATGGTTTGTCCCAAATCCACTCTTTTCAATGGTGAGACTGGACCAATTTTAAAGGGAATCGGGAGTGAGCAGCTTCGAGAACATTATAATATAATCTCTTTATAAAGCAATTAAAGAATCGTAGCATCACATACTCTGGGACTAATGGATAACCTTTGCGGACACACATCTTTCTGAGACTTTTTAGAGTGTGCCCCCTTCCTTCTACCTATTGTGAGCACTGATCATGACGCATGCTGGGTAACATCATAGCTACATTGTGTGTACCGCCGGGAGGAATGTATGTGCCCATCTACCCTTGTATAGAACACTGCAAAAAGTGATGTGAATCACACAGTCTGGTCTTTCAGTAGTCATCCACAAGCAACATGGGTCCATATCCTCAACGTCACTTAAAATTCAGGGACTTTCACAGCCTTTTTCAGCAATTTTCAAGGACTTTTTGAGGTCAAAAAATGTCACTTTCCAGATCTCATTTTTTGTACAACATATCGTTTTTATATATAATTTTACATATATCATTTTTACAATATCACAACAGATAATCTTGTCATTTTTGAAAATCCTGGGTCAATTATCAAGTTTCCATGACTTTCCAGGAGGCTTGAAACTCATCAAGGACTTTTCAAAGATTTCAATGAGCGTATGCCGGAAGTGTATGGACCATGAGCAATACTGCGCCTGATTTAGACTTAAATGTTGGTACTCTACATGATGTGCACTGGCACGTGTCTAACTATTCCTATTACGTAAGACTGGGCAGAAAAGTACTTGTGTTCATGTACGTCCAGCAACACGGCAAGATTCCCCGTTCAGTGCAAAGCCAGTGCCAAGCGGGAAAGTGAGTACAACCAGGCGCAGCAACTGTGTATAAAGTCAGAAGTAAATACAGTATGAGAAATGTAACTGGGAGATGAGTAACTGTGTTGCACAGCCGTATGTCCAGAAAGAAGACCTGCAACTATTATGAGTGTGAGAAAAACACGACTGTCCAATCTGAAAGGGGATGAAATTAAGGACACACTGTATGTACTGATGGTTGCTTATTCATACAGAAGATAGAACCAACCAGCCAATGGGGCAATTACTTTTAATAACATACGTCACTTCGGCATATTACCACTTTTGTCAACATTCAGGACTATCACATAAGCTCCAGCCGCCACCTGAAAAAAAAGACCGCTACCATTTCCTCAATATGGGTAACTGTAAAAGCTCTTTGATTTACTGAGGAAATTTCAACAACCTCCCTCCCCCCTCCAGTAAGATAATGGTCCACCCCTAAGTCACAACTGTTTGATATGCTATGTTGTGTAGTCAAAGGAAGTGCCTAGGACCCCTTTTAAGATCCTTTCATCTAAAATATACCTCCGACAGAGAAAAAGGACCATCTGTTCAAGCTGGGTCTATAAATTTTGTTTTTACGAGTGCCCAGGAACTTAATACATTAAAACTTAGTCGAACAGAGTAATGCTTTAATTTGCATATAAAGTACCTCTGGGTATAGCATCATTGACAAGGAACTTGAAACTTCAGACTCCTTGTGTTGAACAGACTGGCTAGACAGTCAGGCAGTCAGTCAGTCAGCCATTAAAGCCTTCATTGGTGGTCTAAGACCAAGAGGAAATTGAAAATTGATGAAAAAACCGGATATTTTGCAGCAAATAACCAACCAAGCTTGTAATCACAGAAAACAGTTGTTCCATTGTTGTTAGGTCTCATAAAGATGCAGCTTTGATAGATAATACTTCCAAGTTACCGCTATTTCTCACCAAGGAGAATCAGTCCCTTGATAGGTGTAGCAGTATTTTTTCATGGAGGAGGAAAAGTCCGTTGACACGTGCCTAAATCTCATCAATACAGGAGACAGACGGCTGAGTGCAGTTAATGCTTTATCCCTAGAATGAATAAACAAGAAGCAGGAAAACGTCTACAATTTTTTTTTACCAGGTCATGGTTTAAATAGATTGTAGTCAATCATTAAAATCAGATGAGCGGGGTCTTCATACATTGTAATGGTTTCCTGTTTACCACCCTCAGCCCCTTGTAAGCGAGGCAAAGGCCAACCTGAAAACAAACACCAAGGACAGAGAAAGAGAAGGAAAATGCGTCAATCCCTACATTTTTTTATAATTTTTCATCAGATTTGAGGGTGGTTTCACCAATTCTATTCCGATTTTAATCATACAAAGAGAAAAAGACAGGATTCACTTTCACAAACTACAGCGTAATCTACCAGTCTGGTTGTTTACTTCATGGGTTTTTGACAATCCACAGAGTGGGATATAAACAGTGTCAATGCTTGACCACATTTCTGTGACACCTTTGCCATCACTATTAATTCACAAATGAAGATTATGCAGATGAGTGCCTTTGGGCGTCAAATGTTTCCTGGTTCATAACGAGGTCAGCAATCTAAGATGAATCCTGCTGAAATATCCAGGGATGTCCCTAGCCAATTGAAGGGTCGGCGTATACCTTCAACTTTTGATGCATTTTTTTCACTATTTCGTTTTCAATGTCAAATACGGTTTCTCGAAAGCTACAGCTACCAAGTCTGTAAGCTCTAGGCAAGTCTCAATGATAGAAAAATGTCAACCAAGACAAATGTCAAATGTATGAACCAATGTCAGAGCTGGGACCTTTAAAGGGACAAAGTCGGCCATTTTTCATGAATTTTGTTTGATACAAGATACTACTTATATTGTTTGACTTTATGAAAAATACTGAATGAACGGGTGACCATGCACATATTCGACCCCAGTTTTAGACACGGTACATGAAACCATTGCGAAAATGAATTAATGGTCATGACCATTAACTCATGTTGCGTTTTATTTTACTCTCTAATAAAGGAAAGTTTTCTTCATCTTTTGATGTCTGAATTAAGGTAGTGTGCGCCTCAAAAGTCAAAGACTTAAACTTTTGCTCAACCTTTCCTGAATGAAACTTAAATCAAAATCATAGGTCATCGTGCAAAGTTTGGTACTAGAGAAACAAATTTAATACCTAACATTTTAAATTCAAAATGGCCCCCATTCCTGCGTTAACTCAAGAAGGAAACATTTTTTCAATTTTCAAAAAAACTATGACGGTGAAAATTTTTCTTACTTCATGAGCTTTAAAATGCCCCCCCCCCCCCTCCAGAAGAAGAGCAGAAAGGTATTGCAAAAATTTGAGAGTACTTTCCTGAGGCCATTTCTACCTTAAAATGAAAATTTGGTAAAGAACAGCGTATTGTGAGATGCTGTAGCTGTACACTAAAATCAGTCAAACCTTGGAAACGGCACCTGTGGATGTGAAAAAAAGGTCTTGATTGTGTATGTGGTTGAATACAAAATATATAAAGAAGTACAAGACAAAGTCAAAATGACACAGAACACAGTTCTTTTGGGAGTTATTATGGTGGGACTACTTGTATTTCATGGAATTTGTGTACCTAGATACACGACCAATGGTGCAACTACCTGGCTGAGCAATCTTTAAGTATATTAAAAAGAGTGTGAAAGGACAGACGGATGTTCAGAAGAGGACAGCCACAAGTTGGCACAATATCAAAAGTGGACTGTTGAGATGACGATTATTCTACATGGCTGGTCACCAAATAACAAACAAACTGAACAAACACCACGGGGCACCGGTTTTTGAAAGACTTTGTTGACAGGTATCCAACACTGAAAACAAAAAAACCTGGACTTAATTCAGTAAAGGATGTTGATAGATCGATAATGCTTGAAATGGACATGTAAAATTGACATGACCTGACAGACAGTACAAATGGCTAACAGGATCATCAAGTCGCCTAGCAAACCGTACTTCATAAGCCATCTATTCCAGTCTGAAGTGACCGACATTTTCTCTTGTACGGTCATCTTTATAAAAATAATGCACGAAAATAATAACAAATATCTTGCATGTGTAGAGCAAACCAATGAGGAAGTTAAAATTCAACTGGGATTTATTTAGAGTCTTGTGATCAGTCTGCTCAAAATAGTAACTGGTACAAGTTACAACATTTACAGCCAGCATGCAGTCAGTGAGACTGCACAACTTGCGCAATTTTGCTAGACGATGGGACTGTTTGCAAATGTACACAACGATGACAAAAATACACCACTACGTAGGCGACTGCCATAAAACTGAAAGACATATTTATGGCTCAGACTAACCAGCTGCAACAACAGCCACACATGCAACCCTGAGAAAGTCTGAGCATATTTCAAGCAGCAGTGTCCCATGTCGCGCACGTGCAGCTATATTTAGAAACAAACCCGTAATCGTGAACAGCGCTATTGCAAAGCCTATCATGCACATGGAACTTGGATTCATTGCACTCCGGGGCCAACTGACTATCACAATCGTTTCCTGATCAGTGCTGGTGTACCAATCATACTTGCTGGTACCACATGTCGGCCAGACAACAATGTATACATATTAGTATTTGACCCAAAATAACTTTAACTTCACAGCTTAATCTCTGTATTTCTTTTAATGAAGTGTTCCTTCTGACTGATATCATCCCTGACAAGATAGAACGTAATTGATGAAATGGAGGACATTACCAGTAGTTTAGTACAGTATTGATCTGATTAAGACCGGGGCAAACGGTTTGTCAGACTTCATACACTAATGCAGTAAATTAGATTCGAACTCGCAATGTACGACACCCAGTCACCCAGCAAGGACATCATAGTCAAAACTATACTTGGCTAAATCCCAACTCTTCAAAAGAGAGTGGTTCAATAACTGAGCTTTAGTTGTTGCAATTTTTCTGACTGCAACCCTTCCAAACACCGTAGAGTTCATGAATGAAGCACTCGCACAAACAAACATGTACTTGCTGTAACACATCCCACACTAACTTTATCAAAGCAAATGAATACACTGCGTAACTAATACAACCTTACAATAGATTTCATATTCCCATAACACTTCCTATTCTCCTAACCCCCACCACCACCAATACATTGGTACGGTACACGACCTCCCTTGCTTTGAACTATTATATTTTGAATAAATAATTTCAGATGTTGATCAGTAATTTTGAAAGCTGACTCCAACTGTCTCTCTATAAAACTACTAGTTTTGTAATTGATTTCGACCGTGTCCTGATTAAGTGTGTAATTCTACCAAATTCGACCATAGAGGGCACTATTCAACACTTGATTTTTGTGTGAATGTTTATTTACATTGTTGTCTTTTAAGAGGGTTTGTTTGCTAACTTTACAAAATTATCCTCCTGTAATAATTACTGAGATCCATAGAAAATATTTATGGTCAATCTGAACATGCTACTTATATTTGTAAAGACAAGACAATAAGCGTTTTTTGTTTTTGTTCCTCCTGAACACAGAAATAATCTTGTCATGAGTTTTGGCATCGTACAGTGTATGTGTACCGGTGCTGCCAAATTGTAACTATAATTGCTGCAAATTGTAGTGTGGTAACACTTATATTATTCAGTGCACTACCCTGAACTTTACATTTCTGATACAGGACTTTTTGTCAAGCTGTTGAGCCATCCATTATTACCAAGTGACGTGGTCATAATAGGGTACTGCAAAGAAGTGTTCAGGGTTCCTGAAATTATGTACCATTATTCACCTATATCAAATTCCCCCCACCCTCCCCCACCCACCCCCTCAGCTGAATTGCTGGTTACAGTGTGATATGCAAGTCCAATTACACGTAACAAGTGAGTTTACAGCATATCCGAGTGCAACTTTCTTCAGCAAGCATTACTGCTGGGAAATTTCTACCGTGAGTAATTCAAAGATAACACACATTAGAAAACTGTGAAATGCCACTCTCATATGTATTACATGATGTAGTAGAGCTTGGAAAATGGCCAATCCAGCTGAAAAAGCCAATATTTTGTCATTTATCCTCCCACACATAAATCAAGACTACATACATCAGATTTTTTTAAGTTTGCATGCCCAAAAGTAATTACCGTTAAAGTCATTTTATAAGACGCGTCTTTTATTATGATGTTGCAAATTTTGAACCTGAATTATTTCTCAAGAGATGGGGTACGGGGTGCGACTTATAAAAAGTACTTTTTGCATTTTTAAAGGAGGCGTGCCACTAATGACATGGAAATTCTCAGATTATTTTCTTTCAAGGAGTGGAGGGGGGGGGGCTACTGATAGAAGTTTGCCTTTATTGAATAAATAACTTTAAAAGATAATTAAAAGAAGAGTTTGTTTATGGTAGTTCTCTTTTGGAGGATGTGGTTGCCCATGGTTGAGAAACATGTTTCAATTTTATTGAACCCCAAGGAACAACAAAGTTTCAACTTTTGATGAATAGAGCCGACCTGAATGGTGGCTGATAGTGTGACAGCTGTGCTGGAAAAGGGGTGCGACTTATAATACATACATTTTCCATTTTTGAAAATTTAAGGATTTCATCCTACTCAAGTCAATCAAAGGAGGGTGCGACTTGTAATGCAGATGCGTCTTATAAAAGGACTTTAACGGTACTGTGGAAAAAGTGACTGAGGTTTGCACAGTACAAACTGTTATTATTTGTGGCATAACACGTAGCTACATATAGTTCTGAACATTGAAAATATCATTGATATCTTGCTGAGTGCCAGAATTACTGCTGCATACAAATATTCCATGTTTTTGTTAGTTTCTTGTGGATGGTTGGATCTTGTGCCCCAACCCAAAAAAGAAAATTATAAACTGTATCATTTTGGTAAGACAACTAGGATGAGAAACAGTTTTTTGGGGGGAGGGGGCGTTACCGGGTAGCTGAGCACACTTGCTCCTTTGTTCCCATGCCAATGCTAAATATGTCTGGTAGAGCAACCATGTCAAGTAGAGTATTTGTGTCACACATTCTGAAAGATGTTTGCCAGCAATATCTATTAGTGCAAGATGCGAGGTATAATGATATTCAAATATGCAGATTACACTAATGAGCATTGTTTCGGTATTAAAATTCTATGCTAATGACCCTTAATCAATGTGGAATATTCATGTACCTCGGATCTTGCATTGTATAAGCAATATTACAAAGTCACCTCATACCATAGCATGGTAAATACCGGTATACATACACTGATCCACAAATTAGGAATTGCACTAGTTTCTATCAAACTGTCAGGTGTCCTGACAGATGCAAAGTCATGAATGGGATATAATTCTTCGCTTTGTAAATAACCATGACATTTCCATTGATTTCCATTTCCATGGCGAGATGAAAATTCGCACACATATATACATGCATCAATCTAAAATTTTGGAGTTGCCTGGTAAAAATTTCAGAAAAATATTTACCATAAAGTTCGGGTTTTTTTATTTACTTTGGCTTTGGCTAGTCCCTGCTTTGTGAGGCTTGGCAACAAAACATTGCGAGGCGGAAGTATGTATCCGGCTAAAACAGTTCTTCAGTGTTTGGTTGAATGACAGTCAAGGGCCTGTGGTTGAATGAGGCCCGGGTCATGGATGTGGTCTGAAAGTAAACAACTACAGGCTACGACGTGGGCGAGATAAGTATCCTACTTTTCAAGTCAAAAGTAGAGTGGGCAGTGCTAAAGGACACATCTTTTAAGAGAGAACGTGAAAATCGATATAGTACCTTTATTCATCTACCAGCACTAAACAAATTTTATTGAGAGCGATTCTGTCTTAAGACAAAACTAACTTGCAGTTCTTAACATAATACAAAATGGTTTGTTCACATTTTTCAGACAGACATAAAAAGGGATAAATATTGATGAAGAGCGTTAGCCAAGAGTGAGGGTTCTCTTGGATGGTCCATTCTCTCTCAACTCATGGCTGAATTCTGTAAGCTGCTACATGTAGTTGAAGAAGTGAATTTTGTTCAGTGCTGCGTGTCGTGTAACAAAGATCATGCCCATTTCTGTTCGCAGCTTTCATTGTAATTCACATCTTATTCTGTTGCTAAGTTAGCTAGCCATCTTTTCACATCAGCTGACAGAAATCTATAGAGAGCGTGGTGCACAAGGCTGACTGGAGTTTTTGTGAAAAGCACAAGCCTAATCCACAGGATTACGCCGGATTACCTCTGCTTTGTGTCCTGGTTGGGGACTGAAGAGTTGCTACTAAACAGTATGACACACAAAAGCCGACTGTACGTCCACAGTTGCTTTAATAATGTTCGTTTCCAAGTATTTCTTGCAAGGTCGACATGACCTTTTCAAAGCAATAAACAGCTGACCTAACATCAATGATTGCTTTCATATTCCTTTCCAAGTATTCAGGCAAGGTTGACGTGACCTTTAAAAGCAATAAACAACTGACGTTATGTCAACAGTTACGCTTTTTAATATTATTCCAAGTATTCATGCAAGGTTGATATGACCTTTGAAAGTAATAAAACCATGCTACCATGATAAAGCTGGATTGATGCAGTCTGGGCATGGCTGTAAAGATCTAACGCGTTGCCAACCACTGTGCAGCATACAAGAACAGACTCAATTGTACTACCTACTTTTATCTACTCCAAGTAACAAAATTTGTATTAGTACGGTTAAATGAGTTTTAATAATATGTTGCTCAGTCAAAATGTTACCCTGATATGATAAATTGTGATCAGGGCTTAACTTTCGGACCTACCTATCGCTTGGGACAGTAAGACTGTGGAAAAAACCACATCCTAATCCCTTACAGGATGGTTAAGAGACCCCATGCAATGCTGCTCTTTTGCCATGACTTCTGTACACGGCTTTAAACAGGCTTGCATGCAAATCAAATTCTCAAACACTTTAGACATGCTTTCCTTGTGTATGCTGTATTTGTTTCCAATTCAACAGTGGCAATGGATACCGGTACTTGCATTTTTGCACTCTTCAGCTTTGAATTTTGCTGCTCTTGATAATCCTAGGACAAAGCTGTGTCCTTGCATTTAATTTATTATTAGCCAGTTTTTTTCTATTTGAGAAGTCAGACAGATTTGGTCTCAAACTTGCAAAAGTTGAATAATGCTTGCTAATGGAACAGATATTGTATACACCAGAGGTATACGCTGTGTGCTCACAGTTTCAGCAGAAAACTGGTGAGATAAAAGCACATGGCACAGCAAGACACTGCCATAATGATAAATGTTATTCAAGTTCAGCCTCTGGTTGAAGATCATGATCTTCAACCTCAACCTCTTTCTCTTTGAAAAACTGATGTGAAGTTTCCCCAGGAAAAGCTTCCGCAAAAAGTTAAGTCTTTCAATTTCAAGGTGCATTTTATCTTAACAGAGTCTGATTCAGGCAAAAATGTTGACTATAGTGCCAGGGTGTCAATTAAACTACATTATGTTGGGGGAGCATAAAGCACTTACTCCCAAATATGGACATTTAGACAGCGCCCTCTATGGCTATTACGAAAAAAATCCCCTTATGGATGAAAGGACGAGTTCCTTGAAAGAACTATTGGTTCCGTTTTCCCAAACAGACAGTAAAATTATTCAATCCATCATGGCTGTAGAAACATAATCATATGATTGGGAGAATAGATTTGAGTGGCAGTAATGTATTTAGAGGAAATACTGCATATTTTAGTTCAGCCTCTTCTCACATACAGCTGTTTCAGGTATATAAGGGTACAAAATAAAAAAAACGAGGGGCCAAAGTGAGGGCCTCACAAGTGAGGGCAACAGTGAATCTATTTCCAACTAAAATGCGTGGGCCCTGTTATGTCCAGGTCCATACATGCATGTGCATCATCTGAAGAAAGTAAACCGTAAGGTATCTAAGTGAAACCTGTCCTTACAGACACCTCTCTGATCAGGACACCTCTTTATTGAGGACAGATTTATCAACCCAAAAGTTACACTTTGAATAGTATTTCACCTGTCTATTAAGGACGCCTCTATACAAAGGACACTTTTTCCATTCCTGAAGGTGTCCTTAATAGACAGGGTTACAGAGCTACTACAAACAGTCAAGTAATTCTCCTCCAGGGCAGTGTTGACCAGACAATGATCACCAGTGCCGGCCGCTACACATATACCAAATTACCTGTGAAACTTGGGGTGAAGACTGACTAAAATTCTTTATCATCAAAAAAACATACCAGATATGAACTGAATATGCTCACGTGTTTTACAACAGGTTCATTAATAGTAGTAAGCTTCACAGAACAATGAGATATATGTTATCACTATATGTAGCAGGTTTACTCTCAGAGTTTAATCACTAATTACAAAACTTTATTTAATATGCGAATGAGCTGTCAATTAACTTGACACTGCTCAATTCTTTATGGGACAATTAGATATCCATCAGATCAACATTTGCAGCACTTTTTATTTAATTTAATGATGAAATTTTAGAGTAATGTCACTTATTTCAAAGTTTATTAAATATGCAAATAAACCCTACATTAACTTGACACTGTTCAATGATTCATAGCACAATTAAATATTTATCACATCAATATCTGTAGCACGTTTCACAAAATTTTAGTGCCGAAATTTCAGAGTTATATACCGAATTACAACGTTTATAATATATGCAAATGAACCCTTAATTAACTTTATACTACTAAATGCTTTACAACACAGTTAGATATCTGTCGTTTCAGTATGTGCAGCAGTTTCATCACATTTGATGCAGTTATTTCGGAGTTATATGACTAATTATAAGACTTCATGGAATATGCAAATGAGCTAATTATTAACTTGACACTGCTCAATGCTTCTCAGTACAATTGGATATTTATCAGATCAACATCTGTAGCAAGTTTCATCAAATTTAATGCTTTAATTTTGGAGTATTATCACTAATTACAAAGTTCATTAAATATTCAAATGAACCCTTAATTAACTTCACTCAACTAAATGCTCTACACCACAATTAGATATCTGTCGAATCAGTATCTGCAGCAGATTTCATCACATTTGGTGCAGTTATTTTGGAGTTATATCACTAATTACAAAACTTCATAAAATATGCAAATGACCTATTTGTTAACTTGACACTGCCAAATGCTTCTCAGTACAATTAGATATTTATCAAAACAATATCTGTACCAAATTTCACTGACTTGGGTGCCGTGATTTCAGAGTTATATACCTAATTACGAAGTTCATTAAATATGTTAATGAACCCTTAATTAATTTCACACTACTAAATGCTTTACACTACAGTTAGATATCAGTCGGATCAGTATCTGCAGCAGATTTCATCACATTTGGTGAAGTTATATCGGAGTTATATGACTAATTATAAACCTTCATAAAATATGCAAATGAGCTATTTATTAAGTTGACACGGCCTAATGCTTCTAAGTATAATTAGATATATATCAGATCAATATTTGTTGCACGTATCATCAAGTTTGGTGCAGGAATTTCAGAGTTATCTCACTAATAACAAAAGTTCATTAAATATGCAAATGAGAAGACAATTGACATGACACTCACAGTATCATCATAATGTTCTTAGATTGTCATCTGTGAAAAGTTTCATGAAATTTTGTGCAGTATTTCTTGATATATGTCTACACTGTCATTACCGTCTCCATAGGGAAACCATTGTGTGGAAAAAAACGATATTGCATAACTTCATTAATATGCAAGCCACACTAACCAAAATCTAATCAGTTCTTGCAAGTAGCACATGGTACATGTGTACCAAATCTGACTTGAATCCGTTCAGGCGTTTTTGAGTTATCGTGTAAACAGACAGACAGACAGACACACACACACACACACACACACACACACACACACACACACACACGGACAGACAGACAGACATCGCTATGACAATAGCCCACGTGTTTACACACGTGAGCTAAAAACCCGTTCTGGAAATACAATCATGCATATACAAGGGAGTAGCAGCACACAATGACCAGAATGGGAATAAAATTGTCAGAATGTAACATCATCCTGCACACATTTACATGACATGCTGTGCAGTGTTCCCGCTAAGGCTTATTTTCACGCTAGTTGCGCAGTGTCTCCGACTGCTCTTGCAGTGAATTTTCATGTTTTGCGCAACTTTAGTCTCAGTCATTTCAATCGGTATTAGTTTTGGAAACAATATTAAACTCAGGGCGAAATGTGCGATCTCAGCGCAGAGTAGATTTTACTTCCGCGTTTCGAGTTTAGCGCCCGTTGGCGGCGCAGTTGCCACCAACGTTCATTGTACATTGTGACGTACCCCAATAAATTAGCATATACATGAACGGACCTAGATGTGAGGCAATCAGGCGTATCTCAAGTTGCGCACCCTCTCAAAACCTTAGCAGGAACACTGAATTGCTGTTGTTTATTGCATATTACAACCAACATCAAACTGTACGTCAAGTGGTCCTTTGATGTTTGCCACTAATCTTTACGGCCCTGATACGGCTTTTGCGGCCCGAGGTCGTACGGCGGAAGGGCCCGAGCGTGCGAGGGCCCGTACGCCGTACGACCAAGGGCCACAAAAGCCGTATCAGGGCCGTAAAGGTTTTATCATATACCTTATGAAGTTATGGAATGATAAATATGTAGTTTACATAATATTCAACATTGTTTAGGAGATAAAAATGTGAGCGATATCAAAAATTCATCGCCATTTGTGTCAGTTTTTCAGAAATATGACGGCCGCTTCCCGTCGGATTGACATACATAATGACGTCATTTGTTTACCTGCAGAATTCTAGAACGCGCAAAGCAACATCCGTACTGTACGTGACTAACAGAGATCAAGGTTGAAATCGAGGTGTAAGAAGGACAAAAGCGTAATGTCAGTTTCTGGTAATTTATACTGAACAGGCACACACTTAGGATACACAGGATTTCACTAGAATTTAGAAATAAAAGCCGATGTCACCTGCGCGGCTCCACTGTCGCCACGCGTAACTACGATCTGAGCGAGCAGACATTTTCCTAATCTCACGCTGGCTTTGTGAACAAATAGAACGTTTGCGGATAGCAATGCACGTAGTAACCAGAATCGAGATAGTTCAGAAATGCACGCGATTGCCCATATTTGGGCACCGGGCCGGGGCGTGATACATAAAAAAAATGCACGGATCTGAGGGCGCTTTCTCCCATAGCTTTACACAGGCACGTGAATGTAGGTATATGATAAAGTTACATGTCCCTCTCACTTCTACCTTCGTGCACAGACTGAGAATTAAGTTTTACCTGTCTACAATGTGTGTAAAGGAGTGAGCATATCTATTACTGTTTAGATGTCTTCAGAATGACATCTTTGTGAGAAAGAGTCCAGAGGTCCTGCAGTCTAGTGTTCTAGTCCAGCAGTCTAGTTTGCTAGTCCTGTACTCTAGTTTGCCAGTCTCTCAGTCTAGTTTGCTAGTTCAGCAGTCTAGTTTGCTAGTCCTGCTGTCTAGTTTGCCAGTCTTGCAGTCTAGTTTGCTAGTCCTGCAGTCCAGTTTTCTAGTCAAGCCGTCTAGCTTGATAGTCCTGTACTCTAGTTTGCCAGTCTTGCAGTCTAGTTTGCTAGTTCAGCAGTCTAGTTTGCAAGTTCAGCAGTCTAGTTTGCAGTTCCATTGTCTAGTTTGCCAGTCCTGCAGGCTAGTTTGCTAGTCCTTCAGTCTAGTTTGCTAGTCCTTCAGTCTGGTTTGCTAGTCTTGCAATCTAGTTTGCCAGTCCAGCAGTCTAGTTTGCTACTCATAACTCAAGCAAACATTCTTTATCATAATAGTGAATTTGCATTTTCATTGGTCTGACCAATAGAATGGAAAACTTCGCTAGCCCCAGCAAAAAGCTGATGTGGTCTTGGACTTAACATGAGCAAGTTTGCTAGAAATACACTTTTCTTAGTCTTCACTCATCTCACCTGATTCACCATCCTGTGTTGCATTACAGTTCTTTTCCCCTTGAATTCATCAGAAACTATCGTAATTTCGTACATAGCTCCACATCCGCCTGAAAGGACATTCAATTATTTAAAAGATAAGAAAAATGTGCATTTTTGATAAGATAACATGAAAAGACTCCCAATACTTGGTCCAATGCTAGACTATGTTATACTTTCGCATTGCCTATATGGGATTTTTCTACTAGCTAATTCTGAAAGGCATCATAACGGTCCATTGGTAAGTAAAGTATAACCAACAAATCCTGTTTTTAAAGGGTCAGTGAGAGTTGTTGATTTTTCACTGTTTTTATCTTTGAAGGTCAACTAACATTTTTTCGTTCTGTTCCCTTAAACATGCTAAGATACACAGTATTCAGCTTGTCAACTAGGCCTGTATTATGTATAGACTGCATTGTTATTGTTGAAAAGTGAATTCTGGCCCAGACTAGAATTCAAACGTAAACAATAACAGTGCATTCTATACATACCAGTATATTCACTAAACAGTTGGTGTTTCAACATGCTTTTAGGAGTAGAACAAGCTCTTGCTGTTGACATAAAAAACAACACTAGTAAAAAATTGCCAGAAAAGAGCTACTGGCCTTTTAAAACATTAAAATTGTGAACTTATTCCTTTATAACCTTTAAAGAACCACATGTACCGGTACAGTATTCTTAAGATTTCTTTAGTTGCTCAGTAACACTGTCTAAAATTTGACCCCCCCCCCCCCCCCCCCCTCTCTCAAAAACTGAGCAAGATTTTCACCCTGGGTATTAAATTTCATCTAGGGTTCTGACATTGTCACACACAGCAGTCATCCTGGAGCAAACATTTTCACTTCTTTCTCTAGAGGGCGCCTTTCTGGGAGCCACAGTGTAGAACAAAATTCTGCAAAATGTCAAATCTAAAATCATAGCTTCTTGACTCTTCCTTACAGGACCAGTAGCTGTAACTGCCATTTCTTGTTCTACTGTCGTGTTAAAACAACATCTACAATACCTTGCCTATACAGCAACTCTATTTGTTAAATGCAACGTAGTTTTGTTTGCCGATGTTTTTTAAATGACTTCTAGTCCAGACCACAATTCACTTATTAATGATAACAATGCAATTTACACATGTACAGGCTGAGTTGACAAGCTGAATACTGTGTATATCAACATGCTTTGGAGAGTAGAATAAGCAACTGAAGGTGTCAATCAAAACAGAAATAATGACAAAAATCAGCAAAAGTTACTGGGCCTTTAAATAGTGATTATGCTAATCTTTGTAACATTTCTTGCCATGCCCGAAACTGAAAATATGCATTAAATCTCTAACACCAAAAAAAGGATGTAGTTTGTTTCTGCTTGTTGCACACATAACTTTAACACCCTTCTTTTTCCCCTTTCTTGCCAATTTTTCATAGCGAGTTCAAAATGTCAATGATAGTTCTCCAAGACAAAAAGCTAACATACAAACTAAATGATCCATAATATTAATAGGCCTATATCAGAACTGAAAATACTCTATGTGTAGACTTGACTTCTCTATATTCAAAAAATACTAAAAAGGGAGAGAAAGTATTTTGCAGTACGTACAAAATAACTGTTTGTGACAAAAGTGGTTCAGAATTGAAGAAATGATAAGAACCAGAGAACAAGAAAGAAACAAATGATTGTACTCCCTTGGTCTAAAGTTTTTTTAATGTTATATTTTTCACTGAACTGCTGTACACGTGAATGGAAAACCAAAATACAGCAAATTTACAGCAATCGACCTTCCAATGCAAAGACTTTGGATCCAAAACAGAGAATACAGCTAAATGAAATGGCAAACTCTACCCCCAGTAGTTCACCTGTTAACCCCTATATTCTTGAAAACAGGTCCACAATCACCATTGACAACAATGGGTTTGCACCAAACTATTGGTCATGAAAGGGGTGATCCCAATGCTGTGTAACAGAGAAAGTTGAGTGACCACTCTCACCTGATATATCTGAAACATCTATAGATTCTGCTGCTGGAAATTTCTCCTTCAAAATGGATGATATCCTCGTTTCTCCCTCTGTTTGCGATGAGAAGAACCTGAATCTCCAAGGAGCTGCCAAATTCTGAAGGGAAAGAGAAGTGTGAATGTATGTATAGGCTTTGGGTTTCAATACGGGAAAATATAAATTTTGATAACTAAGCAGTGTTCCTGCAATGATGAAAGAGGCAAGAACTTTTGTGTCTCTTCTTGGCCATGGATAATAAAAAAACACACATTACAACGAAAACTCATCATGTTTGACCTTAAACTCAGAAACCCTTCCTCTGCACAAATGTTTGGAAGAGTCAAATTTATTTAATCAGACCACAAAATTTCTGATTTGAACTTCCCAAGATATGATCGAAAACCTAGGTTGCTAGATTTTTGAACATTCAATATTGTATACTGTTATTGAGTATCGCACATTATATACACTAGTTCAATGGCATAACTGTGGTATATAGTGTGAACTTTCATGCAATAAATAGAGTGACATCCCTCCCCTGAAAGGTACAAGTTTCATTTTCTCCTTGGAATTTCTTGACATTTTCATCAAGTCATTCCTATTACATTTTCTTGGGTCACACTGCACAAACTCAAGTACATGGCAAAATAAAATTGATTTAAGAGGGCACGATATCATGAAAGCTTGTGTCTCTCACATTGTATTTATGTTGATTCATGGGCATACAGTTCAAGATTGCTCTTTGATATTCACTTTTTCCTTACCCCATTTGAAACTGTTGATTCGATTCTTTGATTCTGCTGGCACAATGGTAGGGTAACTACATTAGAGTATTTTTTGTCTTAAAAAAGGTGAAAAGTTTGCAGAAAGCTGATTTTCCAGCTGTACATAGATGAGGAAGTAGACTTATTTCACAGCCTATGGTTTGTGACACAGCTTCTGATCTGTCACCAACAATGATGTGACCTACACTTTCTCGTCGTTTGGCTAACACAACACGTAAGGAAATGCAAGCTCGCAGAGTCAGAGCTCACTTAGCTGAAAATCAGAACACATGAGGGCCACACTGAGTGGCTGCAAGCAGCTGTGATAGAGTCTTATTTGGAAATACAAGCAGCCAATAACATTCATTGCATGCAATTCAATGTATTTTCCTCTGAAATATGATCTGGCTGATCAACAGTCATGCATACGCCAGCACAGCAGAGGTGTTTCTTGAGACCATGGCATTTTGATTTCTGTTCAATGCAGAACATGGACATTTGACAGTAAAACTATTGAAAAATTGAGAAGTCCCTTAACTCTTTGAGAGCTGTAATTTTTCCCACCTAAATTTTAGTGCAACATTTTACAAATTTTCATGAATTTTTCTGTAATTGTTTTTGTAATTTTGGAGCAAAAGGACATAACTTTTCATTGACTACAATTTTTTATCAAAATTTTGGGAAAAATTTGAAAAGAAATTGTCTTGATCTGAAAAAAAATTGTCTGCACTATATTTTATGAAGGCAACAAAAGTTGACTTTGGCACTCAAAGGGTTAAATGAAATGCATTAGATCATTTGCCATATGATATAGTGTTACATTTGATGTCTTCCTCAGGCTAATCGCCAGGAGTGCTTTCCATTTGTAATTTGATGACTTATGATTGCCCTATTACTGTTGAAAATACAAACTTAGGCCAAGAAAAATAAAAAGTTTGTTTCTCATCTTGTGCGTCAATTTAGACCCGCCGCGTCAACCTTTTTTTTCTGCTCATGAGGAAATAAAAAAATACACGCAAAAATATGCGACAATAGTGCATAACACACTGCTGTATAAAACAGAACTGTAAACAAAATAATTGACACTAACATACATTCCATTCAGAACTGTACACATACGTCACTGTTATATTACGCTGTCAAAACTGCATTGCTTCACTAAAAGTCAAACCACAGAACTGTTGCTATACAAAAATAATAAAGCAAAGTTAGCAACCTACCCAATGGACAGGTAAAAATATTTTCTAAATTTGGATTGCTGAGCTCTGATTAAAGGTATGCTTGGCACACAATACCATATGTATGCAAGAAACATTATTTGGAAACGTGCAATTATACTAATAAAGGCAACATTTCCAAGTGACCAGCCAAGAATTTCAAGTTGTTACTTTCGGCAAGTAAAGGACAGAATGAGAATTTGTGGTTGTGCAGAAAATTGCTGAACTTTGGAAGACATTATCTGAGACCACACAGAGGGTAGTGGCTATTGTGGGGAGTGTTGGTTCTTTGATGGCAGTCACGAGTCGCGGACACCAGCAGTAGGAGTAAAGCATATAAAACACTTGAGGTTTTATTGCATAGAAAAGCGACAAACAGAACCAGTACTCTGAACTCCCCAAAGTTGAGAATCTCTAAAACTACAGTGCTCGTTAGGCGGGAAAATTGTAGCCAAGACAACATGAGAAAATTGATACAAAGATTACAGCTTCACTCTGATTGGTCCTAAAGTGACTACGTAATGTAACCTGATTGGTCCATTTAACTCAACTGTGATTGGTCCGCTCTAGAATCCGCGTTCTGCATCAAGCTCGACATATACTGTCAATGCACACATTGCATAGAGAGTATAAAGAGTCACTCAGTCAGGATAGCAATAAGGTTGTTCTAGAATGCAAAGTCATGATTTTGATTGACCAATCATGGTGACGGTCATGCAAAATCGAATGCACCCAGGATCACATGGAGTCCAACCAGATGGCTGCAGCTGAAAAGTCGCTATGCTAATTCAATCAGTTGTATCGACTCTCAGTCTCTCACTGTTCTGTCAAACAGCCTTGTCTGCAAATACAGTGCTGCATTTATTATCGTGCAATGCAATTATCAAAATTTAATTGGATGGATTGAGTTATTAGGAGTGTACACTTTAGAAATTAGTTTGTCTATGGACTTTGATAGTGTGATCTGGCCTTTAAAGTCGTAAAGTTAACTCAGAACTTCGAATTCAAAAACCATTAGACAGTAGAAGCGAGACGACTGTCTCTGCAAAAATACACCTGGCATGTGCAATGTATGCATTTTGCATACATTCTGGTAGCTGTGGAAACGCAGCTATCTTTGGCAGGGTAGCGTGTGTCTATGCTGGCCATCAAAGGTCAACCAAATGAAGGTATAGACGCACGCTATCCCGCCACTGATAGCTGTGTTTCCACAGCTAACATTCTGGATAAGTTTTATTTTCTGAGTGTCTTTGATTCTTGAAAGTAACAATTTACAAAACATTTCATATTATTTGCAATGCACCTAATCATCATATTCAAAATCGAACCCACACAACGACATGGACGTCACGTACATTCAAACTGTACTACCAGCGTACAACAAACTGACGTTCTTTCAGATTCTAATATTTTATCTAGCACTAGCAAGTTCAGTTCATCAAATTTGTTTAGGATCGATTATGTCGATAGACATAACTAGTGCGCAGAAGGTACGCAACACGTAGACTTACACATCAAACGATTCCAACGCATTGCTCGAGGGCTACAGTAACTTATTGTAGCTAACATTACCCCCCCCCCCCCCACCAAAAAACATTTCTAAATTGTATGGTATATTGTTTGATAACCAGGAATCATTTGCAGTGTTTTTGCTAAGGTTTGGGAATATCGGTCAATGATTTGGGAACCCGGTAACATTGCTACTATCCCCTAATCTCATTGCATTGATATAACCTAGGGAAACCCTGGTAAAATGACTGGGGAACCCCGGTAACATTTACCGGGGTACCGGCCTTAACAAAAACACTGATTTGTTGTATGAAGCGGCGACAGAATGCAGTATGATATAAACTTTGGGATTGCATAACTCTAAACGTGCAGCGGGGTACAGCAATCACGTTAATATTGCTCAAAAGGTCGTAACATTACACTGGCACGTTATGGTCGACTATCCGAGATTTTCCGTTCCACTACTTGTGATACTACGACTACTTACAATTCTACGAGACAATACGGCACGAAACATCTTCCCGGCGACAGTTTTCACATCCGGACATAGGGCAGAGCAGCAGCGTAGGGTTCGTTCAAACTCGTTGAACTTTCGTCTGGTGTAATGTCAGGTCACTGCGCATGCGATCTCAACAAGCACGGCACAACCACAGGACATGCAAGATGGCCTCCTTCTTATTTGCACGGGTTCTTTCACAAGCCGAAACATTGACAACGCATCTAAAAGTAGGTTAAAGTTCATCAAGAACAAATGAGCAAATACTTAAGTCTCCATGCTGTTTAAAGTGCCATGCTATCGAATTTGTCGAAATGTCAAACACTATGCTAAAATGTAGGCCGACGACAAAAGCGTTGCGAACACGAACAACGTAACGTGAAAAAATATTCGTCTGCTTCTAGAGTAACTACTATGTGTACACCACAGTCTCTCGTGAGTTATTCAGCTCTGGGACTATTAGCCCCATAGACGAGTGTACATAAGCGAGAAAAAACGTTTTTTTCTCGATTATGTACACTCGTCTAGGGGGCGAATAGTCCCAGAGCTGAATAGCTCACGAGTGACTGTGGCCACAGTCCATTTTTGATGTCTACTTGGTCCAAAATTATCAAAAAATATGACAGAAAAATTAATAAAAATTGGGAAAATGTTTCACTAAAGTTTTGATGGGAAAAATTACAGCACTCAAAGGGTTAAGGAAAAAATGGATTGGCTACCAGCTATTGTCATTGGGCTGCTAACTTCAGAAAATGGTAGCCCAAGGGGCCTACTGGGGGCGGGGGGAGTTAATTTCAAGCCCTGAAGACAATGGCAATGGATTTCCAAGAGTTGGTATGATATTGACACTGTTATTAGATTGGTGTTCTTGAAAAATATGCCTTTATCTTTAATTAGCAAAGGCAGTCACTTTGCTCCTAATTACTTTAATTAATCAGCTGTTTGATTGACATCCACATTCTCAGGTGCTTAGATGTTTATCAACTTCACCTGCGCTGCATAATGGCTCATCCCGGAAAAGCCTCCACCCACCTAGAAAAGATATCATGCTTCCACCGGGAACATTCCAAGGAAAGACCGCTTTTGTAACAGGAGGAGGGACTGGCCTCGGCAAAGGAATGACCAAAATGTTGTCAGCATTAGGTGCAGAAGTTGTTATTGTAAGCAGGTACTGTATGATCAGAACAGGCCTCTGTCCTGAAATTTACTCTTTGTAAGCTTTATATAAATGACAACAGAAGTTTGACTCACAATAACTTATTTGGAATTGATTAAAATATTACTTCCTCAAAAATGGGATTTTGAATCTTTTAATAATGTTGTGCTTGCAATAAATTATTGCCAGCAAGTTTGAAAAAATGCAACATTTCCGTATATAATTGTCTTGTTTTATCCTTTGCAAAATGCACTAGAGTTATGTACCCATCTCTCCCAATTTCATTGGTGATATTTTGTTTGCTTTTCCATGTTTTGCATTCATTTGTCTTCCTGTTATATGCTTGGTTTTTTTTTTGTGCCAATAGCTGTTTCTTTTGATGTATTTTTCATCATTTTTGTGTTTAATGTCAACAGTTTCTTGTTCTTTACTCCAAAGCATATTGAGATACTCAGCAATCAGCTTTGTCAGAGCTCAGCCTGTACATGTGCAAACAACACAGTTGTTGTGGACAATTGAATGCTAGTCCAGATTAGCATTCAAATGTAAACAATAGCTGTGCATTTTACACCTATGTTGAGAAGCTGAATAGTAGGTGTTTAAGATGCTTTGAGGGTAGAACAAGAAATTGCAATTTACATACAAAATGAAGATACATGTAGTGAAAAAAAAAATCTGTAAAAATTACGGCCACTGGCCCTTTAAAGCAATAATAAATGTTAAAAAATATCAGTTCTTTTATTAATGCATGGATTTTTGTTCAACCAGTTATCTTGGTTTTCCAGAAGCAAATGTGATATAGTACTACTAATCACTAACCTCGAGGACACTATACTTACATCAGATATTCAGTATGAAGGTTTCAGTTTAATGCAGGTCACATCAACTGTCATCCCAACTGCGCATAATTATTTTCTTTCATAGGAAGCTAGATGTCCTGCAGGAGACTGCGGAAGAAATCAGCCAAGAAACTGGAAACAAAGTTCATGCTGTGGCGGCCGACGTCAGAGATCCCTCCTCAGTGAAAGCTGCTGTGGATGAGTGCGAACAAAAAGCGGGGCTTCCAAACATTGTAATCAATAACGCTGCGGGTAACTTCATCTCTCCATTTGAAAGACTTTCACCCAATGCCTGGAGGACAATAGTTGATATTGTACTGAATGGAACTGCATATGTCACATTGGATATCGGGAAAAGATTAATCAAAGCCAAGCAAGGTATGTAAGTTTTTACAGTTATATTTTTCTGCCGCATTTGCTCATTGCTATTAGATAAATTATAGACTCCTTGCCATTGGACAATACTGGGGTCAGGTTATGTAGGAAAATATTATGTACAATTAACTTCAGTCAGAGTAACAACAACCTTTGTATGTACCTGGCTGTACATCTTGTTGTTCCTTTTTATCACTGGAAGTTTCATTCATGATAAGATTAAGTGTAAATCAAGTTTTAAAGTCGCATATATCAAAATAAATTTCATTAGAGGCAGCCTGTCTTTTGAGGCATATGATAAAACATAGAATGAAACCGAACCACTCCATTTTGGAATGGTTCCAAATTGGAGTGGAATGGTTCCAAATTGGAATTTCCAGTACAGGTTTCACAATTTGCGTATGTCCATTCAGTTGCTTGTGTTTGCAGCGGAGGTAAGATTCCCACAATCAAACAGGTCTTGAATATGAAATCCCGATAAGCTGTATGCTTGATCACAGAAAGATTTTTATTTTAGAAGAGAGACTTCCCTGTGGATCTGTGAGGCATTAAGCTGGTGTACATATATCAAGGGAGTAGGCCTTAACCCTTTCACCCCCAGTTCCCTGTATACAGGTCCAACTTTACCAAAGAAAATGGATTTGGGACAAACCATGGTGGTGAAAGGGTTAAACTGTTCACTCCTAAAGTTCCTGTAAACAGGTCCACAGTCACCATTGATAGCAATAGGTTTGGGCCAAGCCATGGTGGTGAAAGGGTTAAAGGGACAACAGGTGTGACTTTGGATAATGTATTCATTAATTTTTGTCCTCGAAAACTATTTTGACAAGTTGAAAGCTTAGAATTTTATACATTGTTTGGAAAGTTACAAATAAACTGTATTTATACAAATGCAACCAACGTACCGGACAGTGCATTAAAGTTACACATAGTGAAACTGTCAAGAGCAATACCCCTTCTCAGCATAAAGATTTCATGTTTTTGTTTAGAGAAATGGTAGCTTGAAAGTTTTTCTTTTTATTGTAAACTTTACACAGTGTATTTTTTGTTTCACTCCAACTTTTCCAGGTGCTAATTTTCTTGCAATAACTACCACCTATACAAACCATGGCTCCGCCTTTGTGACTCCAAGTGCAGCGGCCAAGTCTGGCGTGGAAGCTCTGACCATGTAAGTCAACAAATGAATTTCTCTCACATCGTCCACGACCCCAAAGTCGACATTGGAATTTTCCAGTGGACATTGGAATTTTCCATGAGAGTGTGGTGAATCATCTTGTGTGTGAAAAAAACTCAAAAATGAAGATTACATTGTACTCAGTGAATGTACATCCAGGGACACCTGATACCATTATGCAGTCTTGTCACTGTCTGGCAGGGATTAGTAGATCATTCTGAGATCTTCTTGCCCACAAGTTAGTGGCCAATAACAGATTATTGGCCAATTGGCATCACTTTCCAATAGTAGTCTGCTAGTCAACATTTGTGTGACTAACCACATAACTCAGCCGTCCCTTTGGCTCCTAGAAGCAAAACAAAATACAACTCATCTTGTCAGAAAAACTACTGTTAGCTTGGTCTTGTGTTATTGTTTGTCGATTTTCTCACCACTTGAGTCTCAGTACCTTATATGATGAGCTTATTATGTCCAAGGCAAACACACACCCACCCTCACCCCCCCCCCCCCCCCCCAGTTGAGACAGTGGACTCACAGTCATCTTGTTATGCATTGGCTTCATACCAAATGATATTGTCTCTTTAACAACGCTTTGTGTTCCAAACTGAATTCAGAATTGTAATGCATGTATTTCAGCTAACTATGCCAAGAAGAGGGTGCAAAGTTTGATTTTTTTTGTCAGTGAGGTGCATTTTTTGTTTCATCTGTAGTTAAAATTTATGTGTTGTTGAGGTACAGGTATTTGAATACTTCATTTCACAGTCTTAAATTATAGGACAGACATCTAGTAAAATTTCAGTGAGCTGAAAAAATTCAGAAACATTTTCTTTCTTTCTTTCTTTCTTTTTTTCTTTCTTTCTTTCACAGGTCCTTGGCAACAGAGTGGTGTAGATATGGTTTTAGATTCAATGCTATCGCTCCTGGACCCATTGAGACAAAGGTAACGGTTGAACTTCAAGCTAAAGTTGTATGTATGCATGATCTGAATTAGTTAATGTAAATCACAGAAAGTCTTCAGTACTGTAAGTTGCACATTAGGCATAAGAATTTAGTACATTGTGACGTCACTCTGTATTTACTGAACGACTCTCGAGAAAAACGGGACAGGCAACTGCTGAGGTTTCTTTGTGCGATCTATCTTTGAATACATTAAAGTTTATTTGCCAAGCGGTCCCCGACAACAATACTTCGTACTTAACACTGAATCTCATTAACGATCAAACTGACGTTCTGAATATGTACACTTTGCTCTTGCATGGCACGTTCCGAGTAATGACACAGAGAATTTTGAGGGTTTTTTGATATTAGTCATGGTGAATGTTCCGGTAACGATGAAGATCACATTTTGGATTCAAGCCGAAGCCAACGGGAAAAAACCAGACGATAAAAACAGTGTACATTTAGCCATAGACGCTACAGAAAACTCTTGCTAGATATCGACAATATAAGTTTACATTCCCTACCATAAAAATCTCCGATAACAACAAACATTTACAAGTTAGACAGGTTTACACTTCCCCAGTCCTGCGAAACGAAAATCTGACCTTTATTTCATCTGTCACGCAACATTTGACGAAAATCAGGGAACACAAAAAATGACTACTCCATCGGAGCTCAAAAACGACCTCTAACATTTTGGTACTGTTTTAGCCTAAAGAAACACCAAAGTTCGGATAAGCTACACATGTTTACATCCGCAAAGTACTAGAAAATACATTTGTAACACTGACTTTCGCTGTCAGGAGAAACTTCGCGATAAATCGGGACTATCCATCGGTTGATGGAGTCAGAAGCGGTAAGGTAGACATGCATTTACACAAAGCTGAACGCTGTACTCGTAAATTTGGCCGTTCACAGTTTTCAAACAACAACATTTCAGTAGATAACATACATACTTTACCGAATCATGGAGCACTCCTCGCACAGAAAATATTCCGACGGTTAAAAAACTGCAAAAACGAGGGAAAATTCGGAGATACACGGACGATTGCGGAATGTAAACAACTCTGTGATGTCAACTGCTGTTAAGTCTGGAACTGCAGCGGTATGTTTTTCGGATTTCTATTCGAACATTTGTCACTTTACAGCAACATACTGACTCCCTGCAGACTTCTAGTTGCATCGAATCTCGCTACCAATATGTAAAAAGTACTTTAAAACCATTTTGACGAATTCTTCTCAAAACATTTGTAACACTTTTATTTCTAAAAATGGACTTGCGGGTAATCCAGAATAACTTGTAATCCGAAAACATTACCGTATACCCGCATGCACGTGTCTATGAACCGGACGTTGTGCAATCGATCGGGCCCAGCTTCATTCCTTCCCCGACCCATTAACACCTCTTAATTATTCCAAGATAGATCAGACGCTGCTAATCCCATAGACCCTTTGTTCTCTATCGGAGTTGCCTGTCCCGTTTTTCTTGAGAGTCTATGATTTACTGAACGAATCCAGTGTACTCCTGTGAACACTGCAAACTATTGTAAATGTTTGCATGGAGAGCCTTGGGGACTATTTTTATATTTTATTTTATTTTTATTTTATTTGATACACAGATCAACGGGCAAACCCACTAACAGATCTGCGAAACAAAAAAAGTCACACCATCACAAGACAAATGTACAAGACAACCATAAAAGTAACATGTTACATTAAAATTGAAAAACATACACGAATCAAAAAAGAAGAACTGTTAAAATGACTGGATAAAATAGTTTAAACTACACAGCGTAGAAAAAATATCTATATTACATTTGAAAGAGATATTGTTAAAAAAAGACATGCATCTAGGCACTGTCGAGAATTTTCTGCAATTAACAGAACACAAGTCTGGTTTAAAAAGGGGTTTCTTGCGTAAATTTCTACCGGGGGCATAAAGCAGATTTGATTTAAAATATTTGGTGAATCATAATGTGAATGGATTATAAAAAAGCACATGTCAAGGGTTAGTCTTCTATTGTGTAACTTAGGAATGTTCAGAATTCTGCAATAAAATGGGTAGCTGGATTTACTGCAGTGAACATTGAAACATCTGATACATGAAGCAACATCAACAAAGTGTTGAAAGGTCAAAAAGTTCAACTGGTTTAATGTTGAAGACACTGTTCCATACTTTTTCCCCCCACTTTTAGATAGGTTAGTGCAATGCCATGGCATATTGAGATACACAGTATTCAGCTTGTCAACTCAGCCTGTACATGTTTAAACTGCATTGTTATTGTTGAGAAGTGAATTCTGGTCTGGAGTAGAACTCAAATGTAAACAATAACTCTGCATTTTACACATTTAGATTTGTAGCAATGTTGACAAGCTAAATAGTTGGTGTGTCAACAAGCTATGGAGAGTAAAACAAGAGCTTGCAATAGACATACAAAACAAAAATGGGTGAAAAAATCATAATGAGTTGTATCCACTACAGGTTTTTTGGTTGGGCCTCCACCTGTACACCACTAGTCTTACTACTGTCAACCATAATGACTCCCTGGGTCATTGGTGATCAGTCTGAACGCTAGGGGTGTAATTTGCATATGCAAATGCCATTTCCTTTCGAACGGCACTCAGCAACTCAGTCTACACTGTGACCGTTGGCTGGCTAACACAATTTTTCAGTCGCTCCCAAATCCTCATTTTTTCGCCGATAATTATCATTGGAGACCAACTTCATCTCTTCAATTGGATTTTCTGAGAAGGTAAGTGACTTTTCGGGGCTCTGTTTGAAAAATTAAAGTGAATTTTGCGATTTCAGCGATTTTTCATAGTACGATGTTATATGTCGAGCGCGGACTTGTGTTGCTGTACCAACTACGGTAGCATGAAATTATGGCCCAAAATCAAGCATAGTTTGTGGAATTATACTATAAATTAGCTTTTTACCGCAGAATTTTGTCTGTTCATGCCAGGAATTTGATGTTGGGCGGCAAAGTTCGCCGCTGTGTTTTGCCGCTAAAATCCAATATGGCGCCAAATCAACATTAGTGTACTGTACGTTTACACGTACACTGTGTACTCGCATACGCTCATAGTGAAATAAATCCCCAAAATGTGCGTATTTTTAGGTCAAATGTTACTTTTTTGGGGGAAACTATCATCAAGTGACACTTTTAGGTTGTAATACGTAAAATTCGTGTCACAGTTGTTTTTAATATTTTCCTCTCTTTTTTTTTTTTCAGGGTCATCACAGTCCGAGGATGGCTTCGAAGCTTCCAGCCGGGGCTTCCCATAGAAAAACTTGTGCATGTGACCTCATGGTTGTTCACTTTTAACTTTTTTGACGTAATTTTTGTGTCTGATTTGTCTCAGTTTGTTGCAGTCAAGTCTCTGAGGCTTAAGTATTGATCAAACTTCAGGTTTATTTAGAATAAAGCTGTTGTCTTTGCAGTATATTGAATTCAGAACTTATTAATTTTCTTTTTAATTTAACCAACACAAAACCAACCGACACGTTCCAATATTTATTGAGAAATTCGTGTCACCCGAGCGGCACTTTCAAAGGCTTCATTAAAGGTGAACTTCTCCGATATGCTTGCACATGCAACAACGACATGGACTTCATTGAAAAGGTCAACTTTCTCACACGCAAACTTCAACAACAAGATTATAGAAAAAAAAGATATATCTCGTATAAAGAAAGATTTTAATCTCACCAACCATCGACGATACCTCACCGATAAAGATAAGAGGAATATGACATAAGAACAAAACTGGTTTACACAACGACCTTCAGTCCATTCATCAAAACCAGGCAAATCAAACAATGTCTAACAAAAAATTGGAAAATAATAGAAGCCGATCAAACACTGGTCGAAGTTTTTCCAGAAAAACCTATCATAGCATACAAAAGGAATAAAAACTTAAGAGACATCCTCGTTCAGGCACAAATCAAGCACGAGGATAAAATAAACACGAACGGTCTGACCAACAAACCACTCAAAGTTCAGACCACAACATATCCATACTAGCATTTCTAGTTGATGAACAATCGCTACTATCAAATTAACATTTGGGATAAATAGCTCCAACACATAACCGGTTCTTTCCCGGGGACCCAGATCACATGACCAGGGTCAAAGCACTATCGATTCACCGGTGTCTCGCCATGTTTCTCCATATCATTAAACCACATTGATCGAATCAATATACCGCATCACTATCAAAGGTAGAAAACGATGTGTAAAGTTGCTCTCATTTTCCTATATATAGAAACAGACTTCAAGATACATAAAACAATTTATAAATTCTAAAATTCTGAGAAAAAAATATACTAAAGAACTGTAGTTGTAGTTAACATAAAATTATTCTCGTTTGTAGAGGCCATCTAATCTGTGGTGAATGTATAATGCCCACTGTAACAAGTACTAGAAAACGGCATTCATAGGTGAAATTTTTAGACGAAGTTTCGCCAAGGGTCTATTGAAAAGTGTACCATTTCCAGTAAAATAGCTCTGTGAAGTTAAAAATTGGTATACACAATCAATTGTTACTGAAAAAGACACTGCTGAAATTTGATCGGTGTTCAAGACCGGGAAGACCATTTACTAGCCCCGTTTCTCCTTCATAGACAGACCCAAATCGTGTTATGCAACAGAAACTACTCAGTATACACATCGACAATCTTTTGAAGGTAGGTTTATTTTTACATGACAAACTGTTTATATCAGAAACAAATTCCTAAAAAACACATATTACCTATAACATTCACTCAGGTCCGCGGTATAGCGTGAATATAGGCATGTTTAGGGCGACCCATGCTTGTGTGACCCCTGCGTACTACTGCGACCTTTGTTTTGAAATGAAAACGAGGCTATTTTTCTGAGGGTCGCTGTTCAAATTACACCCCCAGCATTCAGACTGGATTATCCTGAAATGCTCTCTCTGTCCACCAATATTGACTCATGCCGTTTATTGAACACTGAGTCATCATGACAGTGGAAAATTTTTGACAATGGCCGTGAATATGCCTCATGACAGAAAAATCTAACTCCTGATAATGGTGAAATAAGTCTGGTTGTAAGGCTATGGAGGGTAATTTTTAAACTTGGTAACAATGTCTTGGCCTGTATGCTTTGTAAATGATGTTCAGAACAGACCGTGTTCTGTGGTGTGCAGCGTCTCAGAAGCTGTTATCCAATTGGGTGGCTGAATCTTGCTGTTATAATTAAATAAGACAAAAAGACTCCCTAAGTTGCTGTGAATAGTGGCAATCGACCAATCAGATATAACCTTCCGAGCATGGCTGCACAATCAGCAACACAGGTACATTTCCAGTGAATTATTTCTTTGCCTTCAGGGTGCTTTCAGCAGACTTGATCCCACGGGAGAGTTTGGTGAGATGTGGAAGGAGAAGATCCCCATCGGCAGATTTGGTGAAATAGAAGAACTGGCCAATCTAGCAATATACCTAGTCAGTGACTACTCCAGCTGGGTCAACGGTGAAATAGTGACTTTTGACGGCGGAGAGCTGTGCATGAGTGGAGAGTTTACACCATTGTTGCAGGTAATTATTTATTTGTTTTGTAAATGAAATTTTAAGCCTTTGAATTCACTTGTTATTTACTTCTTGAAGCTTCAGTGCCCCGACATTTTAGCTTTGAAATGGGACATACTAGACTTAGTAGATTTCATAGTAGATGTTCATGCTGAGTGCGGGAAGAAGTATTTTTATGTGTATGCAAATGTCATGATAATGAATAATCTACTTGCATATTCATATACTTTGGACTGCACACTCTATAATTTCATCCAAACTACCTAACTAGAAACAAATCCACCGAAAACAATGATATTTAATTGACATACAACTTACCATTTTTCTGATATCAGTCTCGCCAATTTCGCAAACAGATGTAACAAAAGTGAGATGTATTTGCTCAACATGATGGGCATGTTGCCATGAGAATGACAGAAAAGATATGATATGTATGACACATTAGCACATCATGTGTTATTAAACACCTAATGCCATAATCTATGGAGTTCAAATCATGCAGTACAATGGTATATTTTGCACAAAATAAATGCAAATATTGGCACAGAGTCCCATTTGTATGCAGAGATATCTGTTTAGACACTTACTTAGCTGGCCTGAAAATCCCAAATTATAAGAGCAAGCATATTTTGAAACACACTACAGAAATTTAGACCCACAAAGTGAAAGTCATGATTTGCTAAACAAATGCAAATTAAGGGAAACCAGAGGTGTTCTTTTCAAAAAAATACACATTTGTTGCTGTCTGCCACCAATGAAAACCTGAAGGCTTCTGAGAATCTTGCTAACTGATCACATGCAGTTCTAGATGTGCACTTGAAGATGCACTTTCTGTCTTTAGCAGCACACATAATACTTTTGTCGCCATTTTACTTTCAGCTGGCATATGCACCCATCTCATATTTACGTGAAACGACACGATGTAGCCATTCTGTCAAACTGCCAATTTTCAATAAAAATCTCCCAGCATTTTATGTTTAGATAGTATTACAAAATGTGTATGATAATTTGGTTACAGACCAAGTACAATCTTGTATGGACCATAGCTCTGTGTATAGTGTGTTTGACTTGCCTATAGATCGTCCTGTATGACTGTATTTTTTGTGAATAATTCTGTGCTTTTTTTCCCTTTGAACAGGTGAAACAAGAGGAATGGGACATGATGGAAGCCATGATTCGAAAGACAAAGGGCTCCTAAAACTGCCACTTTGTAAGAATTGACTGCTTGACTCATAGCTCAGGAAGCAATGAGATTTTGTCAGTGCAAAGTACAATGCAATACATAAATTATCACAAGAAACAGGTCATCAGTTGCACAAGTGTGGTTTAACAGCCCCCAAAAAGAGTTATTTTTCAAACTAGAAATTTTAAACCTGTCAATGTTGTAAAACCTGAGAGGTCTGTCTCTTTGCGGTATGAGTTGTTTCAAGAGGTGTTTCTTGATTTGGAATTAAGAAGCTTTCCTTTGGAACCAAAAAGCTTCTTTGCTACTTCGAACTAGGAGATGGATGTTTCAGTTATACATTGCAGTCACTGTGTAAGGTTGCGTACAAAATACCTCACTCACACTTTATCTGTGATTTCATTATTTCAGCTGTGCAGCTGACAAGCCATATGGCACAGGACCGGTAATTCATTTTCAGTAGGCGGCCATGGTAGAGTTCAGCTAAATTTTCCTACTTAGGAACATTCAGTGTCCAAATTCCCATTGACTGGTGTACGACCAGGGTTTGCTTGTATGTAGGTCAAAATTTCATGTAGGCTGGTCCGTATAAATTTTGAGCAAGTGGTTAAAATAGCGCCCCCAGTGATGGGTTTGCAAAATTCAAGGCCAATTGATACACTTGAGGTGGTTCTCATAACTAAACATATTAATGCTCAATTGTACTCCGGTATTGTCGGACAAGTTGTTGTGAATTTTTAATAAAGCTCATGCTGCTCTCACTAAGACACCATAAAGCCTTGGTCTAACCTCTAGAACCTTTATCTGAACTCTTTAAACAAAGAGATTGGCACTGTTTTTTAACTGAATTGTCTTCATGGCACAACAAACCTGGAAGTATTAAATAAGTGGTCTTGCACCATATGTTTTAGTCAAAACCAAATTTTCATGGAACAGTAATTTAATTGATCATATTAATTATCTCTGTCTTTATTTTGTAGTGGCAAAATCAACAGATGTAGCCCATGAAACGCCCATTAGCTGCATCTCATTGCAATTTCCTGATGTCAAAATCTCTTGTCATGTCTAGATCAATATGTCAGAAATTCTTTGAATTCTACGCATCAAGGAAGTGGACTTTTACTTCAGTACAACAGAGTGCTCATTTGTGAATGAATGGGCGGGCAAAGTGTACATAAATTTTTTGTTAAAAAAAATAATTTTAATTTGAAATTGAAATTATGAATATAATTTAAATGGTTGCAGCTGATGGGTTCTTAAATATCACTTTACCTTTTTAATTGGCATAACTACTGAAGTTTCAGATGATACACCTTTACAGTGACCTGACAATGCGCCCTTCATAGTGTGTCAGAACTTGGCATACAGACTGAAAAGAGTGGTAGAGGGGGGTGTTGTGTTCATTACGTCATGGTATCAAACAGTACAAAACATGCAGGGTTACCACTGCCACAGAATATCTAACAAAAATTTTAAAAGCAGAAAGGTCTCTGCCATTGCCACTGAAAATCAATGTCCACTTTCCTAGCTGATCAGAGCTGTCATGGAAATGTTGTCTGATTGAGATTGTCAGATACTTAACAACCATGACCAACCAATAATTAGTATCTTCTCAATGTAATGCTTTCCACAGGATATACAGGAATTTCAATAATGGTACACAGATTCCATTTGCACAAAAAGATTATTAAAACAGATTACTCGGGGTTTTAGTGGCAATAATATTACCAGAAAACTACTATGTATATCCTATTAAATTTAGCTAGAGCCCAGAGCTAGCTAATTTTCTACAATACCTCAAAAATGAAGGTACTGATGATATTTTCTGAAGGGCATTTTACGTAATTTTCTTTCATTATAGAAGATTACCAGATCACCAGTTATTGGTATGAGACTCACTGCACCCAAAGGATGCATATCGTTAAAAAAAAAACTATGAAAAGTCAATTGCTCATTAACAGCTTTGAAAATGAGTCCAGACTGGTTGTCTTGAAGACCAAAGAGCAAGATTTTGAGATTACAAAATTCTTTCATAATAACATATTCTCTTCCATAATTTTGATTGTTTTTTTTTCAAAATTTATTACAGTTCTGTTCACCATTCTTTACAGGTAAATTTGCTACCTTATTTGACTCGAGGTTTTCTGTAAGAAAGTATTTGCGCAATTGGAATACTTGCTGTACTTGATAAGAATTGTAACAAATAAATGGAGTCTGCTTGTTTCATGCACAGTATGATAAACTCTCTGTAACATTCCATTATGTGTATTTCTCACCAAACCTGTCATTGAAAACATGAAATTCATGTATTGTTTCCACACATACAATGAATACAATGTTGCTACGGTTACAATAAAACGAAAATGAATTGTGAAACTGAAAAAAAGTGTCACTTTGTGCTGAACCATTAAACAATAACGGCAAAAGGCAAGTCATGGATTCAATCTTGTGTACAGTCTTCACTGTAGAGAGTCTACTCATAATATCTTGCTATGTTTTCAATTTTTTTTTCATGTGTACTACATGTACCATAGTATGTAAAAATATTAAAATGACTTTATCCCGCCAAACAGCTTAAGCGTACATATTATGATTCCAAAATGGGATTGAAGAAATATGGTTTGAAATATTCATGTATGCTATCATCAGCAAGGAGAAATGCTTGAAAGACAGAAAGATGGTATTTGGTTGCATGATACCCTGTGTTTGTTGTGCCGCATGGAAAAATCTAATGCTAGCCAACTTTGCCAATGCCAGTTTGTTAGAGTATCCAGTCGTCTTCACTTCAGGCCGTTTCTTAATGACATCATAGTTCTATCATTGCTTTGCAAGAATGAATGTGCTTCCGAAAATGTTGGGCAAGGCTTTCGGATATTGCGCGTGCACCTATGGAAGTTGTGAAAATGGCAGTTTCCACCGATGGTATGCCTGACATAGCACAAATCCCAGGCCCATGAATCCAACCTCAAGCTGCAGTATATAAGTACAGCAGCAAAACAATTAAATGCCCGAATTTCTATCAAGATATTACAATGACACTGATGTGCTGCTATCTGTAGTTACAAACAATCAGAACAGCTGTCTTCAAGGCAATGTCATACCAGCTGCTTGAAAATATTTCCTCATTATAGCACAGAATTTAAAAGGATATTCATTGGAACATGTCGGTCTAGGAGTACATTAATAATATCCTTCGTGCTGCATGTATCAAACCCAAAAAGATATGAGACGTACTGTAGATCGATGTATTCAGACGAAATTAAGAAAAACATGTGACCAGACTATTTTCTGGGTATGTTTAACCTACGGTGTTTTTGATTCCACATTTATCAAGTTCGCTATCACGGTTAATGCGATAATATGAAGAGAGTTTGTGTATAATAACGGAGATCTGTATATTTTGGCACTGCCAGCATCGATAACCATTCAATTAATTTAAATGATGCGGGTCTGAAGCGAAGTAAATTATCGTCATCGGTCAAGTTCACTTTCTTTCCTTTGCCAAGGCTTCTATGTCTTTTAGTATTCAATGTTACACTTAGCAGTCGTCTAACAAAGTGGTATTTTTGTCATCCTTGAATGCGCAATCTACAATAGTGTAATCTAAAAATGCGGACAAGCACTTGTTTTTTGCACATTTATGAGAGAACAAGACGTCATTTGTGAACAGCCAGTCGCGCCTAGAGTGTTACAATGATCTAGCGTATTACTATCGTCGATGTTACGCAAACAGAACTAGCTCACATCGTTTCCTTTCGTTGGTAGCGCTGCATTTCTTTCGCTTGATAAGCTTATGAGAAAACTGACGAAAACTACCGTAACGGGATTGTCTCCACCACTGATACACTAAGCGACATTACAAATGTCGCGTTGCGCTATATCACATGCGTGTCGAACACACGATCCACACCCGTACAAAATGGTTTATCCCTTGGAACTTTCATCCAATCAGATCGTCGGAGAGTATTCCATCGGGGATCGAGGGCGCTCTATCGGCAGGACATATTTTGGAATGTTCTGTAAACATAACTTGTCTCTGTGACTTGTCTGGTAGTATTCAGCCATTCCGAACCTGATCTTCGAGTCGTTGATACGGCTGTATTGCAACTTTTTATCGTTTAAAATCAGTACGATTGACGATGCTTGCAAATGTGAATACTGTGCATACGTTGTCTAGCAATCTGCAGGTAAGGAACTGTGTGCAAAGAGATGACCCTATGTGCTTATTCCCTCGAGCACTATATATAAGTCAGGGATGTTTACTTCACGATCTTACCTGATGTCTGTAATTTTGGACGTGGACTAGAAAACACGTCGGATTCTTAACCCCTAAGCCATTGTAAAGCACTGTAGAGCGGTTTCTGATCTTGATGATCAACAAGAATACGAGTACAGCGAGGTGTGAACCAGAGCGTCGAACACCAGCGTTAAACATCATAGTTAAAATTGCATTACAAACTTGGACAGGACCGATGTTTTATGGTATTACTCCCCTCGATCTTTAGCGACAAGGAAACACAAAATTCCCTTTCGAAATCAAGTCTAATTTGGGAGAATCGGATCTTCATATTGTTCAAATTTCTCGAAAATGTTAGGTGCCCGAGAGCTGAGTGTTATAATATTACAAATTACTCACAAAACAAAGTGTATAACTTAAAAGGAAAAGCAGATGAGCTTACATTTGCAGATTAAACCGACATCAGTTCACCATATCCAATTATTCCAAATTAGTTCCAATCGTGTTAAGAATAAAAAAACAGGGGTCACAATGCAAAATTTGGTACGAGAAAGACAAATTATCTTGTTTAAAGTGAGCGCCATCCCCGTGCTCACTGTTTAGGGAAAAATTAAATTTCAATTTTCAATGAGTCCCCACAAGTTGTAGACCAGAAAAATATCGTACAAATTTGACAGTCCGAAAATATGTCCCCGGGTCGTATTTTACCTTCAACACTCCTGACGTAAGCGTTCATGATTATCATGGCATCAAGTTCACTGTTTATTCAGTTTATTGGAAGTCGTAGGTATAGCTCACGCTTATTTGTTCATTTATCTAATTATTTGTTTACTTGGTTTTTATTACCAGTTTATTGATAGATTTTACGTTCAAGTATCCAACTTTTAAGTAATTAGCTTTTTTACACATATTGCACGATTCGAAAATTACGGTGACTTTTGTTTGTGTGGTCGTGTTACACCAAAATGGAACAAGTTACGCAAAGCTACTGAACAGAACAGTACTCAGAATCGGCAAAACGTGTGCCTGCCGTCATGCGAGGCGCGTTACATGATGAGTCGCGTCAGGTTCTATTTATCGTGACATGGGCATGGCAACCGAATGCGAAAATGTTCTATTTTAGTCAATGTTTGGCGTCGTCAGGCATTCCGTGTTCGCTATTCCGATGACAAGCACCTAGCTGAGCGGATCTAACAGGCAAAGTTGCAAAAAATGGGACTGAAAAATATCATTCTGGCTCTCTTCGTCTACGTGGTAAGGTTGATGTACAGTTTATTACATTACCTGCCAATCGTCGGGGCAATTTTGATGATTGTTGACAAGATCGTCGACTCCATCACCGCCTTCTTCAAAGATTTGCGTCGCAACGTCGAAGTTGTGATGGACTCACGTCGAGGGAGTGGAGCGTTTCTGTTTAAGTGGATACACAGAAAGGACGAGGACAACTATCCACAACACTCTGAAAATCGGCGTCTTCATGGCATTTGTGGTGAGATGTGTGGTTTACAAGTTGCCCGTAGTAGGCTGTTGGCTTGCCAGTTCAGAAAGAGCGCTTCTGCGGCTGTATCGCGTCTCAGTAAATTCGTTCAGGGCGATTCAACCAATCTTGAGATTCTTGAATCTCACACCTGACTTTCTCTGCAAAGAATCCGACGAGAAACCAGCCTGTCAGTCATCGCATCGCCGAACCAGAAACGACAGCAAGTGGAAATTGGAGCCGAGCGAGTCTAGGAATACAAAACCAAGCTCAGGACAGCCAGTACTCAACGTACAACCTGTTGAAAATACAAGGATTGTACCGTTTATGTCCTCGATGTCCTTCACTGAATCCTTCATTCGTTCATCCCACTTGTTATATGGTATTCCTGACGCCTGCTTTAAACTCTGTGCACGATATGCAAGCGGCTCTTTTGCTAGCACTGTCGGCAAAATCATGGGAATTCCAGCTGCAGGTGATACTGAAGGCAAACAGATGGTTGGGATCACGAGTGGAATCAAGAAAGGTGAGGACGGAAGAATCTCAAAGATCAAAGGGAAAGGATCCCGTAAGTCAGAACCCGACCATGACGAACGCTGTCACGACAGATTTGCAAAACTGGATTGTGCAGTTTCCCGCTTCTGCGACATGCTTACAAAGCTTGATTCTGAAATCGCCAACCGTCGCGATCAACTTGCCAAGTTAGACGCTGATATAGCTGACCGTTCTGACAAACTTGCCGAGCTCGACGTTGATCTCGATGACAAATACAGCCGAATACGCAGGCTGGAAACCATCAAGATGGCTTACCGCAGCGAAATGCTCAAGAAACAAATATTACGTGCTCCTGCAAAGACAAGCAGCCATCAGCGATTTTGAACATGAAAACACTGTTTGTGTCTGACTTCTTGAATTAACTTCACAAAATACATCTGGATAATCAGCTCGTCCGATGATGAAAAAAACTTGCTTGACAAGATCTGTCCCGTAGGACTCACATATGACATATGACTGAACTTATGATGACAGGAAAGTCTACATCAAGATAAGAACATTCTTTGAAGTAGGATCAATTTGAAGACGGGAGATAGTCTTCATCAATATTGACCTGTAGCGAGACTGAATTCGTCATTGACAACCCACGACGATACCATCAGGGAACGAAGACACGTGCTGTTGCTTGAAAGTGTTGAGACTGTATATCTTAAGATCGTCAAATTCCGGTGTTGTGCAAACGCTGAAGTGACATTGTACAACAAAATATACCTAATGTACCCAGACTGTCGGGGACAACACCAATAAACTTTTTTGAGAAGATGAAACGCAGATCCAGTGGGGGAAAAAATCGTATGAAAAATGATCAAGCATCTGTCATTTTTCTGTTCACTTTGTTCTGATAATAAAAATGTGGATGCGAAGTCATCAACAAATGTTTTGTTTTGAATTTTTTTGTGATGTTCATCGGTTTTCACACTGGCTCTGATGCAAAACTTAATGGCCAGTAGCCGTAATGTTTTGTTTTATCAACATTAAGGTAGAACGCACCTCGGGGACAGACATTACGGACTCTCAAACTTTTACAATTCTCTTCTGATATACCACATGTGGGGGTTCATTTTAAAGCTCTTGGGGAAAGAAAACTTTTCACCGGCTTAGTTTTTCGAAATCCAAATTTTTTTATTTTTCTCCATAGAGTTAACACGGGGATGGCGGCCATTTGAATTTCTAATATCGGTAAATCTTGGGTAATTTGTTTCTCTAGTACAAAAATTTGAACGGTGACCCCTTATTTTTATTCTTGATTTTGAAAGAGAATGATTGAAAGATTCCTTGAGGAAAGTTAGAGCAAAAGTTTAAGTCTTTCACTTTCGAGGTGCATATTACCTTAACTTCTCTTTCTACTCTCTATACGTTGAAACACATAACTATTCAGCTTGACAACTTAGCTTGTGAAGGTATACACTAAATTGTAATTGTTTACATTTGAATTCAAGTCTGGACTAAAACTCACTCGTCAACAATAGCAATGTTGTCTGTACTTGTACAGGCTAAGTTGACAAGATGAATACTGCGTATCTCAACATGAACAACAAAACATGGTTGGCATTCAAAACAAAAGTCCGAAATAGTCATCAAAAGTTACAGCTAGTACAATTCCTTTAATGAAAAATATTAGAAAACAACGGCTTTGTTACCAGTAATATGCTTTGTTTTCAGTAATGCCAATGTTTAACCTCGACTCCTCCTAAAATTCAAAATTAGAAAGTGGAAATATTACGAAAAATCACAGAATATCATAACCTCGGTTTTTGCCATGGACAATCCACTTTTGATCACATGCTTTAGCTAGTCTGAACAACCTGGGGAAATGTCTAGTTTCAAAACCACTTTCACTGTTTTGATACTTTGCGTGGTAAAAATTCCGTGAATCTATTGAAATAACAACATCTGCCCGACAAACTCATTTCAAATAATTCCTTCCACGTGTCACTTTAAATGCAAATTTCTGTGTGTACTGAAATAAACATGAAGTGGAGAAACAATTTCTGATATTTATGATATTTAAAAAGTTCTAAAACAAGTGAGAGATTGTAAACTAACCCATCCTGGAATTCAAAATTGGCATAAGCTTAATCTTGCAAAATGCAGTGACAGGTAGCTTGATTGGGCACCATGCCTGTGTCAGCCGTGCAATAATATTCAAAAGCATGGACAATTTGTCATTATGTTTGTGAGTGGTTCAGAAAGAGGCGATGGTTCAGTCGTCCGCGTGTAGACATTGGCTGTGTATATAAACATTCACATCATAATCACAGCTCGAACGGTAAGGTTCATTAATGGTAATATTGCTGTTCTGATTTCGACAAAAAGGGGTTAGCTGCACACCGTATCATTAATGCAACGGATGTCTTAAACTGAAAGTTTTCCTTTTCGATTATTTGGTCATTACAGTTTATAGTTTATCAATGTGTGGTAATGGTTGCCTAACTTTTACAAAAGTCTCCTTTCCTAACGTCTGTCCCTGCAGCGTCATTTCAATATCTTGTCGAAACACGATAGGTGCAGTACTTTGAGTGCACATTCTCAGAATTAAGTTGGAAATTTCGGTCATGCAGTTTACTCTATTTCATAATGCTAACTCGATTGCGTATCATCTTTGTTCAGCCTGAAAAGATCATTTATGAAGACAACATAAAAGTGAAAGAGCGAAAGATCTCGGGCAAGTGGAAGAAGTGCAACATTCAACTGATATACCCTCTCTACATCACTCTAAACAATATGGTGAGTTGATCTGTGAATAATCTATAAGAATGAACCACTTTCCTCGCTGCACGAGATTTTACGAGATCTCCCGTATGTGTGATGATTAAAGGAATTTGATCACCTGTATCTGTGTGATTAACCACGCATTTGCACTTTGATGGCCATGCAAAAGACAAGTGACCCGTGAATACGGTGTAGCGCCACTTACGTCCTTCTGTGAGCAAATACGGATGCCATGCATTATTTACCATATAAGGTAATATGCAAATTTTCGGTGACAGTTATGATATGTATCATCCCTCATGTGACAGCACAAAGGAACATAAAACTCATTTTGATTAATCACGTCTGTTTAGGCGAATGCATGCTCAGTTTTGTTATGCTACTACCTTTTAAACAGAACTCCGGGACGCAAAAGCATGGTTGTGACCAAGTGATGGAACTTCTCAATAGACCTCTACCCGGAGAAAGTAATATGAGAAAGAAGAATTTAAAATTCTGTATCATGGTTGATCAAAACCAGGTCAGTGATATAACCTTTATATTGTTTAGGCATACCGAGCGGGAGGCAAAAAAGTTATTTTTAAATACATGTCTTTCTGGTTAGGGTATAGACACATCCGGAAATGTTGGTATTTTATCAAATATTCTTGGGTCTCCGACCAAGAATTGGAGGACGTTGCCCCATGGCATTATACTTTGTTATACTTTTTGAAGATGTATAAGGGTATTTGAGATCAAGTTGGAACAGAGTAGGTCGGATAATGGAAAACGTCTTTTTTCTTCGGCGTTTAGTAAAGTTATGGTTCCTTTGGCAAATTTCATCATCCCATCTTCCCTCAGTAGATATATGGATGATCGATCCGAGCCAAAATATCCCCGTGGTAAATATTACAAGTACCCGTTAGATTAACTCAAAAGTTTGAAAACGGGCAAACTTCAACCGCAAGAATTGAATTGAGATGGAGTTAAAATGCAGAAATAGACCGGTTATTTCGACAAAGCAGATCATTCGGCCACTATCTGTCTATATATTATAACCACGCCAACATCCGGGCTGAAAAGAAATTGTAGTTACTGTAATTCATAATTCTGAGTACATGTTCCTTTGTTTGTCAACAGGAGATAATTTTGAAGTGTAGGAACACCCACCAATACAGCGCCCTCATGGCCGCATTCGACTGCATGCTTGACCTGCGGCACCGACACACTGTCAGGCAGTCACAGCAAAGCGGTGCATTCGTTGATTCACCCGACCTGAATCAAGTATCAGGGTACGGGGACTATAACACAGCCTTACCACACCCACTGACGTCAACAGTTAGTTTTACAGATGACGATATTCCTCTGTCGGCAAGTGAAGGAGATGTTACGATCCCAGGGAGAGTCTCACCTGCCCCTGGCAGACCTGACCATCGAGATGATATAGGAGAAGATGGAGGAATAGCGCCCTCGTTATCTCAAGCATCAATGGAAAACCTTTTTCGCAGTTCATCGTTATCACCATCACAGCATTCTGTACCATCATCATTATCATCCTCATCATCTTTCTGTACATGTCAGGAAGAGTTTGATACAGACAGTGTTAAGTCTAATGACTCTTCCATTTCTGATTTGTGCTATGAATCATTGTAGCCGCTTTCCTAGGCTTGCATCAAGTTGGTGATTTTTAAAAAAATAAAATCATTTGCAATAGTTTGCCTTGTGTCTCTCATATTTCGTGCAAACCTATTTGGAATTTGGCAGCCCAGGCCAGGTTTTCCTTGCGATTGAATACGTTACTTTTGAGTCTGCGCATGCGCAGTAGTGAGTTAGTTTCTGCCGGATTGTGATTCGGGTGGAAACTCCCTGTATAGTGTTCACCCCACTCATCGCGTTCATCCCACTCAAACATTCACAAATCACAGATTCGAACCAAGTCTAGCGCTTTCCAAAAAAAAGGTTTTGAAAATACACCGGTCCTACCGACAGCGAGGTGCATCAGTTGGCCAAACGTTGCAGTAAAACACACGGGTTACTTATTACTATGAATACCACTGACTATTGAAATCTACTCCGTTGTTGTATAAATTTTTTTTTTTTTCTTGCGTTGATTTTTCGTCATCGCTCCTCAATATTGAGATATTCTCTCCATATAAAGGAAGGAATTCTAGATCTATCAGAGCAAACGTTATGTTTTCAAGTTACAAAAGACCCATACAGTGCCGAATTTAAGTGAAGGAAAACTCAGTTGAGCCAAAGGCATTCTATAGTTTTCATTTTCATTTTTTGTTGCATTTAGGTGAGTATCTTTGACTAGTACATGTATTCTGAGAGTAGCTAGTAAATGACGAAAATCAGACCATTTTCCAAACTTGACCCTCCCATTTTTTGGCGAAAAACAATTTCAGGTTTAATAGGGTTGTTGCAACGTTGGTGTACACAGCAGTATTGAGTATCTTGTAAAGTAAAACGACAACTGAAAGTCAATCAAAAGTATTCCGAACGCTAAATCTTACCATCACGAACTTTTTATTTCATTATAATACTTTTTCCAAGTACCGTACATATACAGTATGCACTATTTACAAAACTTTCACGGGTTTATCCCGATGCCTGCCTACTTAAAGTTATTAGACACAACTTAGCAACAGAACTGTCATACCTTACACTGTTCCCTACCCCTTGTTTTTGTCCAATAAGACTCTAATAGATGTCTTGGAATGGGCGGCAAGTAATGGCGCGATTAAATAATACTTCGAGACACCTCATTCGGATAAAAATACTCAAAGTCTATTTACAAATGTCTGATATATGTATATACTTATTACGTAGTTTTTGTAGATTTCACCACATGAAAACTGGTTTCGGACTACAATCGTACACTTCTACTGTCAGAGAGTATAAGTTGTAGACACATCGATTCGGTTAAAATTGTAAGAGTTCACGTTTCTTGAATCAGCATACTCATACCCTTCTCGTGCAAAATAGCTCCATCAATGGCATGTGCGTATTTTGCCAAAGGTGGTTACGAAAAGATCTGATAGAAGTAGATGTAGCCAATAAACAAAGTACAAATAAAGGTGCCTCATGCTGTCCTTACAATATGTAACAAAACCGGCTTTTCTTAGCCGAGCTGTCATCTTCCTCGCCCTTGTGCGGCGTAGCGGGCACATCGCCAGGTCGCACTTGGTCGGACGGGTGTATCAGCATATTACCGGTACTTGTGTTGCCTCACTGCCCATGAAACCCGTTTCAGGGTCGGTGCTTGGGAGAGGACCAGTCCTTGGCGTGATCTTTGGTTTGGCAGCGATTTGTACGAATTCAGCCTGCAGTTCTCCGAGTCGTTTCATCTCCATGGGTGTTTTCGGTGTCCTTGTGTGTTCCATGTCTCTTTCTATTCTCTGTGTGTATGTCACCAGATTTGCGGGAGAAATCGACAACGCGGTGCCTGAAATTGACATTCAAGAGACGTTTCAAAGACAACGTCGCAGCTTTAAACTGATCAGGGTGTTGTGAAAATTCCATTTCGCTTCTAGTATATACCCTCTCATTACCGATGGAGGTTAGTTACCGTTATCACCACTCAACGTTGATACTGCTGTACATTTTTTCACATACACGGTTGACAAATCAAGAAGACGTTGGCTGACCGATTTGATATATATACTAGTAACGGTAAAACCTGAACCATTTTGATAATTCATATTTTCAATTGTTTGCGTTTCTTTTTTGATCAACCAATTTGCTGATGCTCTTTTTAAAGCTCTTGAAGTGAGAAAAGTTTTCATCGTCTTAGAAAAAAAATTGAAAAATTCTTTTTCCCTGGTATATTTAACAAAGGAGTGGCGACCATTTTGATTTTCAAATATCGGTAAATGTTAGAGATTAGTGTCTCCAGTACCAAACTTTGCCCCGTGACTCCTGATTGTTATTCTTGATTTGATAGGAGAATGGTTGAAAGTTTCATGGACGAAAAGTCTTTCGAGGTGCATACTTCCTGAAGTTGGAACATTTCCATGTCAGCCCGTTCTTGTGTGGATATTAAAGGCCCAGTAGCTGTAACTTTGGCGATTTTGTTCACTACTTTTGTTTTGTATGTCAATGGCAAGTTCTCGTCTACTCCCCATAGCATGTTAATTCACCTACTAATTAGTTTGTCAACACAGCGTCTAAACCTGAAAAATGCACTTTATTGTTTACATTTGAATTCCAGTTCGGACCAGAATTCACTGGTCAACAATGACAATGCAGTTTACACGTGTAGACCTACAGACTGAGTTGACAAGCTGAATACCGCGCATCTCAACATCCTTTTGGGAGTACATCAAGAAACTTCGGTTGCCATTAAAAATAATGAAAATATCAAAAACTACAGGACTGTCCCTTTGATACTTTCATCGAGCCGGAGTGTGTCTTGAAACGTTCCCTCATCTTTTAAATCTAGAAAATCGGACTTAAGACGTACAAGCATTTAATAAAATCTGTGATATCATCGCAAACCTTCATTAACCCTTTGAGTGCCGTAATTTGTCCCACTAACATTTTAGTGCAACATTTTACCAATTTTCATGAATTTTTGTGTAATTTTTTTTTTTAATTTTGGACCAAATGCACATCATATTTCGTTGGCTACAGTCTTTTATCAAAATTTTAGCAAAAAGCTGATAAAAATTGACTTGGAATATTTTATAAAGGCAACAAAAAATGACTATGGCGCTCAAAGGGTTAATCACGCAACTGCTGACACTCGCGCCAAAAAAAAGCTTCATCAATATTTCTCATCATGGCATTTTTGTGTCGTTTTTCAAACTCACCGGGGATAATGATATGTAACTCGTAAACACCGCCAGAGTATCGGTACACACCCCTCTGTCCGTTTGACCACCGCACCTAAATTTAGCAAATACATGTGGATAGAGTATGAAGAAAGCTCGTTAAATGGCTAATTGGTATAAGGGGCTGAAATGTATAATATTATTTCAATTATTGTATTGGATGAAATCATTGTTCAATATTGTTATGAATACCTTAGGCGGAGAAAAAAGTACTATTAACGCATATGTGCATATGTAACTTTCATTTTTTTTAATGAATACAAGAAGTAGAAAACTTAATTTTGTGCGTCATGTTTTGGAATGAATAAACCGCCGCGGTCACGCCACCAAACTGGTCCGCGCGAACTGTACACCAGGCAACTGGTCAAACACATCTGGATATAATAGTCCACTTACTCTGACATTGTAATAAGCTTCGTGTTTGATATAGTACACTGAACCAATACTATTCTCCCCGCCATCTTCGTCGCCATACTGCCAGTCAGACCCTGGGCAGAGAAAATGTATTCGGTAACCATAAGTGACTGTCTGCAGTATAGGTTATTCGTCCTCAATTAACCCTTTGAGTGTTGCAATTTTCCCACCAAACTTTAGTGCAACATTTTATTAAATTTTATGGATTTTTCTGTAATTTTTGATAATTTTTGATAATTTTGGATAATTTTGGATAATTTCCTTGGCTACAGTTCTTTATCAAAATTTTTGCAAAAAATCTAAAGATTGACTGAGGTATATTCTGTAAAGGTGACAAAAATTGACTTCGGCGCTCAAAGGGTTAAATACAACCATGATAATGTTCTGACTTACCATAGACATGGTTCCAGTGTTTTTAGCAGTTCCCCACGTCAAGTTAACAAATCAGCATTAGTTCAATTAATAAAGGTTGGCATTTTATTCACTGAAATGTGAATACATATTTTTGCATTGCCAAAAAGGAACTTTTTGGTCACCAGGATTACTGGTAATTTGCAAGAGAACATCACGGAAGTCATTTGTGATTTCACGGGAAAGTCCACGTGGCACTTGCTGCATTGAATATTCATCCCATCTTGAGTAGACGTACACGTATGTCGCAACAGAGGCAATACCCTCATATTCTGACTTGATTTGATTTGATTTGATTTGATCTGATCTGATCTGATCTTACCTCGCTGAACTCTGACGCCTATCTTGATATGTTCACCTGGGAGTATAAAGCGGGCGCCATCCGGGTTTTCATTGGCTACCTGAGAACGAACAAGGTAACCACTTTAAGACATACAAGCGACTCTTCCCTCGGCAAAGCAACCGACTACCCGGGTACACGGAATTCTCCTCAAAGGGTGTACCTTCAGTGGAAGGAGTTGAATCCACCAATGTTTCTTTACAATACGGTCCCTCCACAAATTTTTGTGGAGTGACCGTGTTTACAATTATTTCATTCTATCATGTTTTGCTGCCAACACTGAGTCTTTGCTTTCATGGAACTCATGGTAAAAAACTTGTAATTACAAAATTGCATGGAGTTTCTATAGTTTACAAAGGGGTCAAAGTAATACATGTACTCTTTTTGCGCAAAAAAGTAACCAACAAACAATAGAAACACACGGGCTACCGACTACAGCCAATCTGTAGAATGTTACTCATCTTTCAAAATTAATGTCAACCTACCGCTCGACCAAAAAATCAGAAGAAAATGTCTAAATTCTTGATCTTCATGAGCACCCGAAAGTAATTATACAGCAGGCGATGAGCTACGATTGTGCCTGCACATTACCTTGAGGTCAAAGGCTCCTTCAGCTCCATGTCTGTAGCTGTTCATATATCCGTAGTCCCAGTGTACTATTATTACTCCTAAAATGAAACGTAGAATCAGTTTATTAGGTGTTTCCAATGCATTTAATCGTTCAGCTTACGATATGTGTTCTCGATGGTCTATGCAATAAATCAATTAAGTTTGTGAGATGTCGAGAGATGAACAAATATCTGTTACCTCCCCTGAGATGCTTGACCACGGTTCCATGCGCACCCCCGTCCTGCATACCCCATTTCCAGTCAGCTCCCCGGGAAACGCGCGCCCCCAAAGTCGGATAGCCGTTCAATTCCTAGGAAAGGAGAACATTGATATCTGCAATTATTAGAATAAACCAACCGCCTTGTCTAAATCAATGAGATATGCAATTAATCCCCTCATCACTTTCTTTAAAGGGAATGGGGGTCGTCAGAACTGCGCTCAAAGGTCGTATGGGTCCCATACGACCAATGTAAACACGGTATCCAAGGTACATTGGCGATTGATGAAAGTTAAAACATGTTTGTCATAATGTGCATACCTCGTAAAATGTAAATGCACTATGGGTAGCACTACGTAAAGAGCTAGCAATATGAATTCAACAACAGACTGACATTTTAATGTGTGGCTGTTAAAACCCAATGATATCTATACAAAGGGGTTTTCGAAGATGATGGCTGCAATTGTGTAATGATATTAAAAATATCAGATCTAATGTTAAATGTCTGTATACACTGACGAAGGATCCGTTGACGCTTATAAAGACGCTTGGGATTGATACGTTATTAAGATTATTATTATCGCCAGCTTGAAAACATTTTGCCGCCAGAATGTTACGCTAAAACATAGAGAAAGATAGTCTGTCTATATGTTTCTCTGTGGCTAAAATAGGTGAAGTATGAGCCGTGTGACTTTCACAAGATGTCGATTTTATTTTTACCAAGTATATCTTTACTGTACAACACGTTACACTACTTGACACATGTCGTATTATAACATAACTCAGATCACGGATGGTCATGATATGGTTTTGAAAAAACAAACCATGTACTTATGTAATGGGGTATTGGATGAGAGCAAATATCAAAACAACCTGTGCCATTGTTTGGTTTAATCTCAACAATTCTAGATGGGGCAGGAATAGCTTTTGCTGTGTTATTATGATAAGGGCGGAGAGGAGGCCAAACCAATCGGCGTAAAAACTATTTGAGAATAGCTTCCTGTGTTTCTGGGCAACTTTACTGCCGACAATTGTTGTACAAACTAATTAGGATGCGGAGCCCGACGAACTTTGAGTTTTACTACCTCCGCTGTGCATAAGACACCAGAAAAAACTATTAGAGATCATTTTAATACTATTGGATAACGTTTTAGTATAATTTTAATGGTCACAATCAAGTTAACGTTGTTCCGAAATATGTCATCTTACCTCAAAGTTCATCTCAGCGTTAAACTTTTCGGCTTGCCGTACAACCTGTTCTTCCTGTACAAGGGAAAAAGACGCGATATGAAGAGATTTCCTGGCCTATCAAACAAAAAATTTAACCCCGTCGCACTTCACCAACTCCCTACAAAGATGTACATATAAATATGTCATGCATAGTACACACATACATACATACATACATACATACATACATACATACATACATACATACACACATACATACATACATACATACATACATACATACATACATACATACATACATACATACATACATACATACATACATACATACATACATACATACATACATACATACATACATACATCAGGTGCAGCCAACGGAGCTATTCATCGAAAAAGCTATTCCAGGAGCAATTTTTGAGGGCAGGGGAAATTTTAATTTTGCTAGGGCGGGGGACATGTTTTTAGGTGGTAGGGGAGCAAATTTTTGGGTTTTTTGTAGGGCAGGGCGGATATCGGTTGATTTTCCTGGGGAGAGGGCTTGGCGAAAAACTTTTTGAGGGGAATTGTTTTCAGGGCAGGGGAAATTGGCAAGTTTTTTTTCGCTACAGGGCGAGGGAGCTTCAAAAATTCACAGTGGGGAGGGGAAACAGGCAAAATTAAGAGGGGAGTGGGTAAAAATGAAGTTTGAGTGTGGGAGGGTAAGTCGAAAAATTTTCTGTGGGAGGGCAAATTATGAACAGCTAATTAATTACCCTCTTGACTTAAAATTAGTCAGTTCACATTATTTGTCATGCACAATATATCTTATCATAGTAAGGACCTTTTTAAAAGTGCATTGTTCGTTGGCTGCACCTGATACATACATACATACATACATACATACATACATACATACATACATACATACATACATACATACATACATACATACATACATACATACATACATACATACATACATACATACATACATACATACATACATACATACATACATACATACATACATACATACATACATACATACTTAAATATATGTATCTATTAACTGTGTATTTACACAAGCAAAACATTTTTCGTGTTTTTAACTTTTATTTTGACAAATTGAATGCTGAATTCGCTGACGTCTTACCTCTTTAGCCAGTCTCGCCATATTGAGTGACTGAACGATATACTTGACCAGATATAAGGCAACAATTATGAATGATGTTCCCCAAGACAGCTGGTGTGTAGAGGCCGTGACATTGTAGAAAGTTTGAGTCGGTGTATCATCAAAGCCTGTATCCGAAACGACAGACTCTGTGCAAGATATAAATGATCGTGTGGTGGTGATATTGATGGGGAGGATGGTTTTCTTTGCCCTCTGAATACTTAGAACTTGAACAATCGCACTTTTAAATTTGAAATATAAATACATTTATTCCATATAAAATGTTGAGGTCGAATCCCATTCTCTCTGAACAGGGATGTATTGCCATAAAACTTTATGCATAGATTTATTACCCTCTCCACAAAAATAAATATGAACAAGGAAAAATAACAGAGAGAACTGCCCTTACAGAAATGATCTTATCAGATCCGATACTCTGACTCAGGGGTAGCTCACACCGAAGTTAAATTATGGAATTATTGTGATATTTGCGTGGTGGCTAAGGGTGAATGAAATCAATGTTCGCATTTTCTCAGTTTTCTAATTTAGATTTCTAGTTTACATAAAAAACTGATAATTACGATTTCAATATACTTTATCTCTTAACGAACCAAAAGCCAAACTGTTCGCCTTATGAAATTAGCCCAAACAGCTCCCGGCAACCGTGCCAGTTAAACGATTCGCAGAGGTCCTTATTTATAACTTATTGTAAAGATCAAAGTTCGCGTACAGACGACGCAGGTGTGTCGTGGTTCGTCCTCAACGCTCTGAAGTGATCATGAAACTACGGACAACACAACAGAACACAACAATGAGAAACACAATACCGTTCAATAGAACACTGTGCAACACGATAAAACGACACGTGGCTTGATGGAATCATGGAGATAAGAGACTCGCTTCCACATCCATGATAGAAATGAAAAATGTAAACAACGGAGGCGTCGTATGGCAACATATATCGTCATAGCGAATTTCCCGAAATATTGGCCATATTAACCGATCGTGAATTAGTGTCAGGAAATAGGGGGTGTTTGATCCACTTTACACAATGTTTTGACAAACGATAATTCTCGGAAGGCAGTTAATAGTATGTAGGACAGTCTAACTTGAAGAACAGAATTGGAAAATGCTCGTGTGACCGAAATCGTCAGATTCAAGTTATAAATTCGGCACGTCACCAGAAGTTTGTCCGATGCAAGGGTCTTGTGGTACACTTACATTAAACAGTTAAAATAAACCGTGCCGCTGATATTTAATAAAAACCTAAACAGATGCTCTCAGAAATAACACAACCGTTAACGTCTACAAATTTCGGCGGACTTATCAACCGGTAACGAACTACACCGCTATTGAGTCACACAGGGTTGGCCTACTTGTTTTAGATACAACATGTACACAACCTGTTACTATGCAGACGGCAATCATCGCGTGTCGAGGCCTTCCTGTCCCAAGCTAGACATCTAACGACATGCTCATGCTCACGGACCTATACTTCCGACATCCACCTAAGAGAAATCTCAAAAGCTTACCTATGTCACATCAGTAATATAGATCCGTGGTACAACCAACAGCGCGAAGAGAATTGAGTCGATGCATTGGCGATGGATCGTAGTCAGAGGCGTGCAGTCTCACAACCAACCGATCAGCGCACATCTCGGTAAGTAATAGTTACGCATTAATGCCCACCGTCACATATTAACCCACATCAAACACGACCCGTTTTACAGGGTCCTTGAATGCATACAGTTTACTTCTCGATCATACTCTTGGCTTGTAACGTTTGCTGAACACTTGACTGGTACAATAAACGTTGTGGCAAATTAGACGTGCTCTGTTTGACAGGCTCTCCAATTAAGCCAACTGCAGGTTTGCCAGACGACCGTTTAGTACAAGTGCTTGTGATTCTTTCCTGTGTTTTACTAAAAAACACTTTGCTTGGATTTGTAATAGCCATAAATATTGAAAAAAACCGACAGCCAGTAAAATAATTGGATTTGATAGATTTATAGGATATCAGAAGAAATGAGCTGTGTCGATATCGATTTTGTGAAGACTGCTCCTTAGATTAAATGTAGTTCAGTACTGTACTCAGTGCAAAGATATGTAATCAGTGATATTTTGCACATATTTGGTGCTGGTATTTTTTAAGTTGACCGTAGAAATACGGTTGATGAAACAACGCACTATATTCAAGATGAACTGACCAAAATTGATCACACACTGTAAAAAGGGACAATGTATAAGTATACGAACAAATCAACCCAGGGAATCGTAATATCAATAAGGATTTTAACCCTTAAAATTACGTAATCTGAACTCCTCCATGATGTATCGAAGTCTTCTCATCATCTTCTCATCTGGAAGTTTAACTTGATGGTTGAGACATGCCTCATTTATATTTGATAACTGTTAATTAGGGATAACTGTCAGGTCTGGCCGATAATTCCGTCACGCTGGTGGAATGGATACAAGTCACTAGTGTCGATTTGAGTGGTTGGGCGGTTTTTTTTCGGTTTCTTGTTCAACCTGTTTACGAATTTAAATTTTAAAAAATGTAACTTGGTTCTGCGGCAGTCGGAATGTCTCAAATGTTTAAACTCCATATTACGTATACTCATCGAACATGGAAATGTGAGGTTATTTTCTCAATAAGATATATTGAAAGCAATGGTCAGTTAGATTAAAAGAGACAAATTTATTCGTCTGTTAAAGCTTCTATCTTTTAGATCGGCAGCTTAAGTCCTTTGACAGACCTTTTGACTTTTTTGAAAATTTAGTATTTATTATAGTTTATTATAGTTATTTATTGATTGTCAACCTTCAATATGAAGCGTCATATCTACATAACGGTATGTTTAGGTAAAGTATATGGCGGAGGGGTGATTTTAAAAAAGAAATCATGAAAAAGAACGATATTTTTTTCACTAATTTGAGAAATCGAATAGGTTCATGGCGCGTAATATACATTAAAGTTTCACACGGCTTGAAAAGGTAGTCACAAAATCATTTAATTTTTTAAATGAAACATGCATTTTCGCTGATCGTTTTCCACAAAGTACGCCCTCAACGGCTGTAACTTGTTCACACTGTTGGCCATCACTTGTGCGCCCCAACTACATGGATTTCAGTGTGGAAGAATAATAACAAATACTAAATTTGGTACAGATGCATCGTAGATAGCACTACCACAATATACATGTCCCGATGGTTTGGTTTAAAAATCACATCGTCAAGAGGACCTTGCGTCAATAGACTTGGCGGCAGAATAAAAAAAATGGTGTTTCTGAGTAAACGAGCACGTGAAAAGCTTTTAAAATATTTGCCTTCAAGCGAAGTATTCATCGATTCATGCACGCGGGAATTCTGTGGGCGAAAGAATCGTCAATTGTTTTTGAAAAGATAAATTTATTCCAACAAAGTGGCAAATAAAACAAATCTAAACAATTGTGAATGTGTTGAGCGAATGAACAAGATTACAAAGCAGCTTGCCTGTAAAAACCAGTCATTTAAAGGGACAAAGTCGGCCATTTTTCATGAATTTTGTTTGATGCGAGATACTACTTACAAAGTTTTACATGTCGAAAGATACTGAATGAATGGGTGACCATGCATATATTCAACCCCGGTTTTAGACAAATTAAATGAAACAATCGCAAAAATGAATTAATGGTCATGACCATTAATTCATTTGCGCCATGGTTTCAGTATCGTGTCTAAAACCGGGGTCGAATATATGCATGGTCACCCATTCATTCAGTATCTTTCAACATGTCAAACAATATAAGAAGCATCTTGTATTCAACAAAATTTATGAAAAATGGCCGACTTTGTTCCTTTAACTAAAAAGAAGAGAAAGAGAATGTATATAAAACAATATCATCATATAAATGCGTTTAGTACGCACCCTTCTAAAAGTCTTACAAAGCTTGAAAACTTTGTGATAAAATCTTCAACTTTGTCATCTTATAAGTAAAATACAATGTATTCATCCATGGAGAAAGATAACATTTTAACTGCAAACATATGATTGCATTAACTTAAATCCCCTCAAGAATATCTGAATTTCTGATATTCAAAACTGTGTATTTTACAAAGGAACTGGTACTGTATATAATGTCTGATGCTGCGTTGTTAAAATTTTCAATGTTGCAAATGCTAATCTTTTGATATTGACATTGTTACCAAATTTGTCTTTTCTGACAAAGAAAGAAATACATTTCTGCTTGATTTCTTTTACATATTTACACTCAAATAAGATGTGTTGGCCACAAATACGGCATTTCCCGTCACTTAAATTGAAAGTTTTGGTCATGCTTCCTGTCATTAGCCCTCTGTGAAATATCTTCCAATTTAAATCATTTACTGAATTGCGAACGATTTCTGTTGAATTAAATCGACTGAACAAAGAGGCTGTGTAATCATTGGCGGAAGTAAGATTCTCAGCCCTTTTTTGACCAATTTGACCTTTGACTTCATACCATTTCTTATCAACTAATTTCCAATAAAGCGACTTGGTTTTGATATCACAATTTGTCAGACCATAAATTCTCTAAGTCTAGAATATCATAGTTTTCTTCATTTTTTATATTTTAACTGATTATTTGTTTCCAGGTATCTGAAACTGAATTGAGGAGTGTTTCGTACTCTGTCTTAATTTCATCTTGCACATGTCTATTTGTACATCCTTCAGTTTTTTGCAATTATTTCCCATTGTTCAAGCCAGTCATATCTGTTATCATTCCAGATGTCTACTATTGATCATTTTTCATAAAAGAGGACACTTCCTTCAGAATTTCACTAAGAAGATTGTGTTTTGATGTTGGTAAATTCACTATTGTAAGTCTTAATGATTTCCAGTTATTCAACATATCCCCATACATCATTTGGATTCGGTTGTTGTTGACTTTGAAATTGAGATGGAGATAGTGATAATCGCTATTCAGTTTATTGTCAAAATTCACTATGAAATACTTTGATAAGCTTGCCCATTTAGGGGTCTCCGTATCTGGATTTTTCTCAAATTAAGTTGCAAGCCACTTCAATTGGAGTGCGTTACTTTTTTCTTCAATGTCGACAACTCTTTTGCCACAATCTTTATATCTGTGAATGGAAACACCTTTTTTCATAACTTCTCGTTTGCCTCTCCAAATAAAATTCCATAATTTCCTATTTGCGTCATTAATTACTTCTTTAGGTACGTGGTTAAATGATGCCAGGTACAATTTCGATGCAGCCAGCATATTAGCCTTTATTGCACTTGTTTTAAAGGACAGATTTCTTGTATTCCAGTTCCTACGACAATTTATAAATTTTTCCATTACTATTTTCCAGTGTTCTGTACTTGTGTTACTGTTTCCAAACCCCACACCCAATATATGCAAAACCTTGTTTGAAAAAATCGATCCAATAAACCTTTGGATTTCTTTTTGGTCAGCTTTGCACCTGTTGCTTTTTCATATTTGTTGAACATTTCAAAGACTGTAGTAACGCTTTCAAATTTATCAAGTATATAGTTGTATCATCTGCATAACTCTCAACTATTTCGTCGTTTGTCTGGCAGAATGAAACTTGCTATGCTGTCATCTTTACGAATATTTTCGGCTTGCACTTCTACTGCCATAATATACAGTAATGGTAATAAAGGGCACCTTGTCTCACAACCTTATTAGGGACCGTTCAGTTTTTACGGCCGGGGGACCGGCAAAATCCACGGGGGTCATCGTAATTTTGGAATCCGCGAAGGGGGGGGGGTCATCGCTTTTTCACTGGTAGGAAAGAGGGGTCACCACATTTTCAAAAACATAATACCTACAATAAAGTTCACTTTATGCCATGGTCATGATCGACCCTCTTTACCGGCCGGCCCCCGGTAAAGAGGGTCGATCATGGCCATTGCATCATGATGAAGTAAACCTAATTGGAGTGGGCCACCCAAAGGCGTCCGCCTGTTAAGAGTGTCATGGGCTATTACATAAAGTCAATTTAATGTTGTGGGCCGCCGAAGGCGGCCGCCGGTAAAGAGGGTCGATCATGGCCATGGCATAAAGTGAACTTTATTGTAAGTATTATGTTTTTGAAAATGTGGTGACCCCCCCTTTCTTACCAGTGAAAAAGCGATGACCCCCCCTTTGTGGATTTCAAAATTACGATGACCCCCCTGGATTTTGCCGGCCCCCCGGGCCGTAAAAACTGAACGGTCCCTTACGTGATGGCCCATGACATTCTTAACCGGAGGGCTGCCTTTGGCGAACCACTCCAATAAAGTTCACTTTATACAATGTCCATGGACATAAGTTGTCTATGGAAATGAAGTTAAAAATTGCCTTACAGTTGTCCTAACAGACGTTTGCATGGATGTTGCTGAGAAGTTTGTGCACTGGCATCTCTGCTACACGAATAAAGTGTGCGCCGCGTACCGGAGTTCAAATCCAAACCGTGCGGGTAAATTTGACATATGGGTTTTGGTTATTTTTCTGCCGTGGGGGGGGGGGGGGGGGGGGGTCATCATTTTTTTGTTACAAAGGGAGGGGTCATCTTTTTTTTCCGAAAAATGCAGGGGGGTCTACATTATTTTGAACACCGGCGACAAGATTTTGCCGCCCCCCAAGGCTGTAAAAACTGAACGGTCCCTTAAGTTGAATACTGCGAGAAAGAAAGCCATGGCACTGCATATTGCATTGCAAGAATCTTCAACAGTTCTTGTGGAATATACTGCAGCGCCCTCTACGGCCTTCCCAGAGGCACCGTTTTTAATTCCACATACTTTCGGAAACGACGGCTTCAGATAAACACCTGAATATGATACACGGCATATGTGGTAGAACGGCGTTTGTTTTTCATTTACGTATATCACTCTAGGCATAACAATCAAATGTATATCAGTACAGCGCTGAAACTAACCGGATTGAACTCAGTGTGTGGAAGTGCCTTCTCCCGGTGGGCACGTAATGCTAATTCGTGCAACATGCTGTACAACTCCGCGCTTGTAAGTGAAGAAAATAAATTGTTGAGCCAGGATAAACAAAACTGAAACGGTTCTCCTCTGAACAGGCTAAGGAAGGCCCTGTCTGTTCTCTTTTTAGGGTCAGTGCTCACTGCCACTAAAAGGGGAAGTGGGAAATACATTACCTTTATACATACTTCACATACTTAAAAGATCAGGTAATCTTAGAAATTTAAGGTGAAAAAAGTCGACTGGTCAAAATTTCAGGAAGTGCCAATTGTGTAATTGGTGATAAAATGTCATTTCAAGCCTTGTGTATGGACTGTAAAACAATCGTTCACAACTGTTCACAGTAAACCAAAAATGACAGAAATAAACGTAAAGGGCCTAGGGTCCTCTACAGCAAGCTGACCGTGTTTTAATGGCACGGGTTAGAAAGTAACAGTACAAAACAAAAACGGGAAATAAACACAAATAGGAATGACAAAATCGCGTCCATCAGGGTAACTGAATTAACATCATTATAGATTCCAAGATATCGTGCATTACGGTGTAAAGGACTACTTTGACAAAATTCCCATGACTTTTGCTCCGTAAAACAGGTTTGCGCTGTTTACGTTCGCCTTCCGATATACAAATAAAAGGGGTAGCCACGCAAAAAACAGCGCAATATGAACAACTTGCGCTGTTATTGTTGACAATTGAATTTTAGTACGGAGAAGAATGCAATTATCAAAAATCACTTGCACAATCCTACAATCGGTATTTCACATGTACAGACTATGTCGACAAGTTTAAAAGCTCGTCATGACCATTATGTTTTTGGCTTAGAGAACCTGAAATAGTATTTCACAAACCGTACAAACAATACTGGAAATGCATGAAAAGTCGCAGTTTATGGACCGTCATTTTATAAACAATACGAGCTCCGGATCTGAAACCGCAGATTTGACGATATGTGTCTATTCTTCAGGGTCGTTCCAGCGCGACAACGCTAGTTGGGTTCGACAAGTTTCGGTCTACCTGTCGCATTATACCTGTTCGCTGCTCATGTTTTATATCGCTATACATCAACAACGTTCACTCACAGACAATATCGACTTCCGACGATGGCGGAGAAAGATAACACCGCTCGCTTTTGTTTTTGATTGATCGGGTTTTCGACAACAGAACTTGCGTGAGTGTCATTGTTCCCGGGAGAGCAACCCTGAATGCGGTCCGAAAGTCGGTTTCCCATGGATGCGCCCGGCTGCTTTCTGTAACGCATCGCGCTCGCCCACTTTGCATGCAAGGCAGACGCGGACCGTTGAAGCGCAGTGCAGACCCAAGGCAAACATTGGTATTGGATGACCGGGAATTAGTTGTGTAAACACAGCCGTCAAAGCGAGATCTGCGGATAGCTTCTCTCAGTGTCCCCAGCGGGGAAATGGGTCTGTTATCGTTCTTGCGTTTAGTTACAGCATAAAGGTGTTAGCTGAATGGTTGACGAAGTCGATGCGATGCAGGATGGCGGCGGTGGGTCCGCTCGACCAGTTCGCCTTGTCCCGGTTGACAAGTACAAAAATTCCGTGTGGTCTCGACATCTATTCTGACGCAGCTGTACCATATATTGTGTCAATACTCTGTCATACATGCAGGTGAATGTGTAAAAACTCTTTCTGTTATTTCAGACAGAAGCTAAGATTAAAGGGGTAGTTTTCAATCCCTGGTTCTCGCATCAGTTGTTGATATTGACTGTTTATGTGATTTTAGTCATTTGTTCTGCCTTGAAATTTGTGCACAGTTAGTCAGTTTGCTCAGAGATAAATCTGATAAAAAGAAACTTTCCCCTTTAACGTGGTGAATTTGTGTTCAAAATGGTGAACTTTGTATGTAGTGTAAAATTGAAGATGTTGTTCACTATTAACATAAATTATAAATTTGCATATCCTCTGAAATTTTCCTCATTGTTTATCTGTAGAACGGTTGTTTTGCGGTGTTCTTGAGAAGTTGAAAATTAACTAGGATAAGAACAAAATGACGACGACGACGACAAAAACAACAACAACAACCATAACATCACGATGAAACATGAAATGTATAAATGATTAATACAAATGATTATTTGGAGAAGGTACATTCTTAATGAGATTGCATAGCAAGTCAGATTACTTCTTACGGATTGCAGATCTACTGGAAAAGAAAGACTTTCAAAGTGTTAATTAATTAAGTAAACGCAGGGATGATCGCTGTGCCATGTTCGAGCCAAAAATTGTATTCAAACTTCATGATGGGATTTCCAAATAAACTTCTGAATCTATGGTTTGTCATAAAAACTTTTCAACATGTCATTGACAGTTATTTCAGAGTTGTCTTTGATTTACAAGTTAATCGCATGCGTATGACAATGAAAAAACAGATCAGGATTAAAACTACTTTTCGGATTTCACAAGATTTATGAAGACAAGATCGTTCTTGTCTTGTGGCCATTCGAGCTTGCTACCAACCGAGTGCTAGTGTTTTGCCCACCGTGACCACTGAGGACCACCTTTGCAAGGCGCACACGCCCTCTACCGTCGGCCTGACTTTGTTGCGCAATTGAAGAGATTTGATCCTGTGCAATCTTCGCACAAAAACGTGTTTTTGTTTAAAGTGTCGTCGTTACGTGTCAAGTATATGCAGTCAACATTTAATCAGCAGCGTTTTGTTGGATCAAGGAGTGTTTATGGCCGCTCTGAACGAGATAAACCCTCGGATTTTGGGCGCGTGTTTACACTCTAGCACCCCTTTAGTCGTTGGACACTTCATCAGTATCCGTGCATATCTTTTGCCTTTTGCCGTAAAACAAAATCTGCAAGGTTATATCCCGCACTATATTTCAGTATTATTTCGCCTGACAGTTATTCGAAAAAAAGCAAAACAAAATGGCCATGGAGTAGACGTAATGAAGAAAAAATAATCATCGGTTTAGACCAACCATGGATGTAAAAAAGACCAACGGACCAGTTGACCACTACAATAGAAATCGTTTTCTGTCTCAAAATATTATTAGTCAGCAAACGCGCTTTATGAACCAAGCACTGTGACACACTGGATTCTTTCAGCGGTAGGATAACAGCTGCGTATAAGAGAACCCGTAAAAATCGAGAAGTGAATGAAGTAAACTTCTAAAACGAGACTGTGCTGACACCATAAAATATATCCGCACAATAAAACAGATTCAGAATTGCCTAACAAAAAGGGCGCCGTTAAGTTGACGAGAGACGAATTCAAACACACTCCACGAGTGTGTGTCTACCAATTCAACGGGCAACGCTATGGTCCTCGATCAAAAAGTTCAAATTGTCAGCTTTTTTCTCCATTTGCTGAAAAGGTTCCCTGCGCTAGGAGTATAATTGACACTCTTAAAAGTGAAAGGGGGCCTGTCTGCGACCAGCTACGAAAAGAGTAATGCTTTTGTGTTTAATGGTTAGGTATTCCAGTGAGCAAACAATGACATGTTTTGCTATGATAGCTTTTTACCTGTGCGCCTTTTGTGAGCGGGCTTCTAAACCAAACAATGCGTGCGGAGGGGGTTTAACTTTAATTGAAGTTCCCCCGTTGCTGTCCAAACACATACCGATTTGCGGCGTCACTGGGAGCAGCGCCGTGGAAACCCTAAGTGAATTAGCTCAAATTGGCACTTCAGCACCTCAAGTGGCCCGGGCAAAATGCGGATTAGACAACCTCACTGAATCGGAAAAAAAACTTTCTCTGCTGTTAGAGCTTTGTGGCCGCATGAGAAACCACAACGTCCGGTGCGTGCTTTCAGACCTAGCCGACGCGCTCACTTTAAACTGCACAGTAATATTTCTGAGGTGTAAATTTCACTATCGCCCGAGGCCACTGCCACCATGAAACACTTCAAAATGACTTTTGAACCACGCTCTGTGGCTTTCTATCATGTTTCGCTCTCTCCTGCGCAATTACTTCGAGTACCGCCTCGGGCCTTTTTTTACTTAAACCGTCTTCTCCAGAAAGTCATCGGTTAACACAATTTTTATAGTGCGGTTAGCCCACCTCTTCCCTCTGCGGCTTGCAAATATCCCAAATATGCAAGTCTTCGGTGGACCCGCGAAAATTCCGCTCACAAAAGAAATGTAAGCATACAGTCGAGTCCTATGATATTGCGCCGAAGGCAAATCTCGGACTGCTCAATGTGAGATGAGAACTCATGAATTAATGCCTCAATCATCGATTGATTGAAAGAAAGCGCACGCTCTGAGAGGGGCCTCAAGGAAGAGAATCCGTAAATTCAGATGCCACTGATATTGTCGCCCTTGAATTGCAATTTTCGACAAGGTAAGCCATGTATAAAACTGCGATAGCGATGTTGAATAGTGTCGGCATTTTTCAATTAGAACTGACAACTACGTATCTACGATATGAGTGAGACACAAAATCGACCATTTCGCTCGCAGTTGAAATTTCTTAAGTGATGTCTTAACAGTTCTAGAAATCCTACGGGCACTTCATTTACCCAAGCGTGATACCTGGTTGATTGCCATGGCAACTGGCTAAATTATGCCATTACACCGATTACTGGATGACAAAGAGCAATCTAGACGAGTGAACATGCATATCGTTGTTAGATTTAAGTATCCAATGGATACTGAAATGCGTAACATTTTCCTCTCACAAGAATTTCCGGAGACACATCACAGTTATAAAGGCCGCCTGTTTCTTGGAATTAATTCTAAGAACATAAGACAAGGACACGTATACTGCTAAAACGAAAAAGCACCACACTATTTCTAGTGGGTAGGTTGTTTATTCAGCCGTATATGTATGTATGTATGTATGTATGTATGTATGTATGTATGTATGTATGTATGTATGTATGTATGTATGTATGTATGTATGTATGTATGTATGTATGTATGTATGTATGTATGTATGTATGTATGTATGTATGTATGTATGTATGTATGTATGTATGTATGTATGTATGTATGTATGTATGTATGTATGTATGTATGTATGTATGTATGTATGTATGTATATATGTATGTATGTATATATGTAATGTATGTATATATGTATGTATGTATGTATGTATGTATGTATGTATGTATGTATGTACGTATGTATGTACGTATGTATGTATGTAATGTATGTATGTATGTGTATGTATGTATGTATGTATGTATGTATGTACGTACGTATGTATGTATGTATGTATGTATGTATGTATGTATGTATGTATGTATGTATGTATGTATGTATGTATGTATGTATGTATGTATGTATGTATGTATGTATGTATGTATGTATGTATGTATGTAAGCATGCATGCATGCATATATGTATGTACTTACGAACATATCTATGTATCTCTGTATCTAGCTATGTATATGTATGTATGTATGTATGTATGTATGTATGTATGTATGTATGTATGTATGTATGTATGTATGTATGTATGTATCAATGTAAGGATCTAACTTAGATTTTGTACTAAAATTTGTAACTTCCTGGTAGTTTGAGGCATTTCCTATCATAACAAAGGTAGGTATGTATGTATATGTATGTATATGTATGTATATGTATGTATGTATGTATGTATGTATGTATGTATGTATGTATGTATGTATGTATGTATGTATGTATGTATGTATGTTTGTTTGTTTGTGTATGTGCCTAAGGGGTCGACCCTGCTACCAAGAACAAGTTAGGGAACATCTTTTAATTTTTCTAATTTATTATCACCGTGACACCTTCACAACATATTTGGTAGCCATCCCCACAGCAGCCATACTCATATCATGTCTCGGGTAGGGCTTACAGATGCACTGCATGTTGTTTGCTCAAAGCGGCGTATTACCAAAGACGAGACGGCAGTGTCTTAGCTTTAGTAAGTGCGGAGGTCAATTCATCTCATCCATCAAATGTTCGTATGCTGACATGTCCTTGTAAAGCCGAGGGAAATGAATGAAATCGACTGTCAAGATGCATGTGCCGTTGCGACGTAATTCGGTAGCACCCAGTAACCATAATTATTGATAAATTACGGAGCGTTAGGGCGTTTGTGTACATTCAGACAATATAATTTACAAGTCTACCGCTTTCAATGTTATTAATTCCCTTGTACATTTCGTCGTCCCCGCTTCACGATGGATTCCTATACTGTATACATGATTAACTTTTGTAGAGGCATTAAATTGTTAGATATTTAAATGTTGAAGATGGTTTCAACGACAGATATCTAAATGCTGAAGATGGTTTCAACGACAGAGCGGATTCAGAGCGCAACATCGCGAAGTGTCGGTTCGCTCCTGCTATCGATGTCGTATCTCCCACCAGCCTCTGATTGCACTCTCCAAGGTAGATCGCAGCGCTAAAAAAATCGTTCACGCGGGATCTGTTATTGTGAGATTATGTCACCTCTGTGACAGTTTGAAGATATCTGGAGCAACTAAGACGTGCAGATGTACCTACATCACCAGCATTTAAATGAAAACTACAACGATGTGGCATCTTCTTCCGGCTTTCGCTAAAGGCAGTTGATATGCATTCAGATTACGTGGGAGTTTACGAGAGTTTCTTGGGAGAGTAGCAACGCGATTACAAACTCGGCTTTGTGGTGGCATGTTTAGCTCCTTTTCTATCCCATTTAAGAGGTCGCTGTTACTTCCAGTTTCCAAAATACAGGAAGGGGCACAAATCACATTGTAGAATTTACGAGGCTATGTTTGTTAAATGTTGTACATTCATAGGCAACAGCTCTTGGAATTCCTAATTTTGTGGTCTTTCATGTCTTTTATTCCAACGATCACGTTTTTCAGATAATCGCGACCAACATGAGTCGACATATTTGCTGTATGCCCTCGCCACAAACAGCAGCTTGGCCGCGGATTGGTAAACTCGTGATGGCGCGAATGAATATCACGCGAGAACTAATTGCAAACCGCCGGAAGTTCTACTTCTCATACCCTTTACCGTGAAATGACCCTTCTCTTTCAAGTCAACACAGTGAGTTAAAAAATACGACAAGAGAAAAGAATACAATCGATAAACCACTTTCTCATGAAATCGCAAATATAACAACTTTATTGAGGACATGCCCGGGGAAACAAGCGAGGCACATCAGAAAAAAATGATGAATTCGAAATGACCAATATATAAAAAAGTCTTTCTGAATACAGCATATACACTTGCGCTGGAAACTATCCGTTACCTAACTAGTGCTAATAACGACTATCATGTGTTCGCATGTAAATCGTCTGAGACAGCATTATCCATATTTTTTTCTACCACCTGCTTCAGTCAATTTTCCGTTTTTGAAATAAAAAAGTTCCACGTACTCTCTGCGAGAGCTACGCGCATTGATTTACATGAAAAACAAATTTTTGTAGTTCTAATTACTGGCTGTGGACTTTAGACCGTGTAGACAGCCTTAAACTCACGAGAAAAAAAGAGTTCGCTAACAGTGGCTTCTCGGTTGTTGGGATCTGTGAGTACAACCTTGCAGGTGTTCTTGTCTCCGGATTGTCTCTGGTAATTGATGTTTGATATCTAATCGAATAACCCATTCAATTCCCACTATCTAACCGCGTCTTGTTGGAAGTCAATCAGGCGGGAAACGCAGCCAGACAGCGAGGGTCCACTTACACTTGACGCGTGATGGCACCACTCGAGTGGCCATTGCTGTCGGCTCGGCTTTCCATCAAGTCCCGCTGAAGTCTCAGTTTAACCCAAGCTTGAAGATAAGAGTTCACGACATTTTTGAGTCTTTTTTCTTGAGGTGCACCGTAATATCTAATCATCCGTAGACTGGATTGTCGACTAACTCGCATTTTAATGCGAAATAATCGTAGATTGTCTGCCCATACTTTCTACTCTTGAGTTTCACTGATCGAGGCAATATGTAATCAGTATGAAATGAACGAGTCTGTAACTTATCAAATTTTTTTGCGCAGTATGCACAACCGTTTGTGACAGAACTTTCGTTTCCATGCGGATAACGCTGTTTTATGAAAGAATTGTCTGTTCTTCAGAGTGATGAACATTCCCGCCTATTTGCTTGGATTTTAAAAACCACCCTACACAAATTGAGCAGACGTCCCTACACTATTTCGTGTGTATCGTCTCACTCTCCTAGAGAACAGTTTGCGCGCCTTCCTGCAGAACAACATTTTTTAACAAAATATACACAACTTAAAATTAAACTTGGATAAAAAAGCATCATGCTTCAGACACTGTCTATCTCAGATCGTGGAACACAGAAATAACGTGTATGTAATCCGACCTGTTCAAGAACTTTGGAGGAAAAAATGAATTTACATAACGCTATAAACAAGTAACAAACCCTGTTCAATGAGTTCAGAAAACACACTGTCCTGGTAATCGAAAAGGGAACCCCTAAATGCTGCTTGTCCTTTCAATGCAAAGTGAGACCTACAAAAATATACTTTGCGCAGCTACAAAAAGTTTGAAATCCTCAGTCTGCGTTCACTTTTGTCCGTGCAAACGAAGTTTCACAGAGAATGGAACTACTCGCGCATGAGCACTGGACGTCATGATTGACAGCTAGCACAAGTGGACCAAATGGAAGATCAGGAGAGTTCCCACGGCCGCCAACAGTCTCGACGGTGAAGTTTGCATAGCAACGTTGGCCGAATCGTTCTGGTCAAACTGTCTTCTTGAGTCGTCCTGAGAGAACATGTTAACACCCCCGCACTGCACCAACGGCGTTTGGTAGGAAGTTGCCCGCTTCGAAGTCGTGGTCGGGTTGTCCCCGTCGCTGGGGCGTTGTCCATTGAAGAGGAGAACGGTGTCGCGTTTGGCATCGTACTCCATTTTCATGAGCTCATATTCCGTGTGGGGCAACCGTATTCCTAGGGCAGCGCAACCGTACGTTTGCGTCACGTCCTGCTCGACCCCCATCTCCCAGCGACCCCTGCGGCCACACTCGTCGCCTTTGAAGGCGTTCAGTAGATCAGTGGTGCCCGTGTCCTTTGTGGTGATCCGCACCTCCGTGGTGATGAAGTCGAATTCCGCGCCCCCTTTCACCACTTCTGACTTCACTCCCTCCGAATGGTATCCCTTCGCGTACAGGGAAAATGTTGGGTTCCTACAGAGGGGGTCGGAGTAATGATGGTAATTGCCCTCCCACGTATGGTTGCCATGGAAGATGAGGTGCCTGATAAGGAAGAAAACTTCAGGGCGCACTTCGCACCTGGTGCTGACCCATTCGCCGTGAAGGATGACGGGATACTCCGGTAGCGCGGGAAGAGACGGAGGCTTGGTGTCATTGGCACCGTGTATCAACTGGCAAATGCTACAATTATCCTGCGAATAAAAGAGAGAACGACATTGATAAATGCCACGCTTGAAGGTATTGACACTTGCATCTTGGGCAAAAGAACCGAGTATAAATGAATTTGTTGAAATTATATTCCTGCCGTCTAATCTGCCTAGCGTAATCAATCAAAAACGCGCAAGCTGAATAAACCGATTTCGTTCTTCTTTTATTTCAATTTTGAGGAAACATGTAAAGTAGGAGTTGGTACATAGCACGCTACAAATTGTAATTGGACTAGTGCGCGCCCGCGCAAACAGTGAAATTTTCCAGCATTCCTTGGTGTCGTCTGCGCGTTTCCAGGTATTCGACCTTCGTGCTCATACGCTGGAGGTATCTCATTGCACGTCCCACATAATTTTAATTACCCGAAAGGCCATACCATCACGTAAAAATAATGGCTTTACACAAAAGTTAATGCAAGCGATGGATTCTCATAAAAGAGCCATTTTATTACACGCGTAAAAGATTACTCAATGGAGATTACAGGCGAATCTTGCGCTGCAAATGTGCATCGCTCTTTTTTTAGGATAGAAAGCGTCCTGCAGATTCAAATACGAAACCATGTGGGATATCGACACTGATAATTTATTATCACCACCGCTAGAATACATCTTACGTCCGAATGTCGTATTCTCGCGAAGATTAACGTTAAATCAGGGGATTGTGAGATACAAACAGATGAATGATGTCCACAAAAAGGTCAAAGATAGCGCGCACAGCCAGTACATCAGAAACCGTCAAATTAACCTATTACGGTTTTTTTTTACTTTGCGGCGGATTGCGTTGACACCTGTAAACTAATGTTTAAGCCGATACCGACTATAGGAACGAGTTTTTGCAATCCGCCGCTGATCGCTTCCTGACGAAGGTTGAGATCCTGCTCCCGTCGTACGTAACTCATAACGTACGGCATTCCCGCGACTTTTTGACAGAGCTGCTGATAGGGTCGTCACCTTTTCAACTGATGATAGACATAGGATGGATGCGTGTGATTCCGCTGCCTAATTGAAAACTGACGACGGGTAGCCAGAAACAACCCGCCGCCACAAAATTGCAATATACTATCCTGTTTTCCTCTGCCAGAGATGACCTTAAAAATTTTCGAGAACCAAATTTACATATTTGTCTGACTATGGATTTGAAATCTGGCCTGCCTGAAACCGTGAGCTATACATCGACTTCATGAGCACGAAACGCTGCTCTCTCCAGTACAAAACAATCACACTTAATTTATAATGTCTTTGGCAATTGCCCTCCAAATTGGAGATTTTTTCTGAAGCAATTACAGTCGCTCTGTAACCGTGGTTAAGGAAGACGGGCACAGACAGATGGGCAGTACTGTCGCGTCCGAATGACGTTGTAATAATTTCACCAGACTTGGCAGAGTAAAAGTTATGAAACGGTGGGAAGTGCGCGTATGAACCGTTCATGTTTCGCATTGAAATTGACATCGAATTTACAGATGAAACAAAATTGATGTATAGGAAGGACGGCGGGGTGGGAATAATTAGAATTGAAGTGTTTTCAACTTGGGGCCATTCAACACGACTAGTGTGGCAATTTGGCATTTCCTCACTCACTTTACAAAAGGGTAGCCTTGCAAACTAAGTTCCTTTATTATTTGAAACTAATGTTGCAGTTTAAAGCAATCCAATTTACCTCACATTCCGATGTCACTCTTCAGGGCAAACTATCCGGTTAGAAAAGAAAACAATTTTCTTTCAAGGATGGTGTTACATGTTGAAAAGTGCCCCAATAATCGAAATGTTCATTTTGGGGGTGCTTGTTTAAGGGTCCTTTGTGAGAGAGACAGAAGTCGGCGGCGGGTGTCATTGGAGAAAGCGAGAAAACTGCGCTACCGCAGCTAATTACACCGGGAAAATCGCTCCTAATGTCGTGAATGACCTCCGTGTAGCTTTTATTTTTAAGAGTTCCGTAATTGTCCGTCTAGTTTGTGCGAGATGTCAAAGAAGATTAATGCATTCTGTGATCAAGGCACCGTTGGCGATTTCAATCAAGAGCTTTACAGTATAGTGTCTTTGCAGGTTACCAATCGCTGCCGAAGATGTCAATTTCTCAATCACTTTGCATTGATCGATTTCGTGGGAGTCATTGCTACAAATGTAGTCGTCTCATCTCAGTGATAAATCATAAGTCGGATGGGGATGGGGGCGAGAGTGCTGCGAGTACAACTTCTATATTTCTATTCAGATATATATATATATATATAGATATATATATATATATATATATATATATATATATATATATATATATATATATATATATATATATATGAGAGACAGAGACAGAGACAGAGACAGAGAGAGGGGGGGGGCAGAAAGCGAGAGTTCCTAAACCAAACATTATGAGATAATTCTGTGCCGTGTGAGTTCAAGTTCTATTCGAGGAAAAATGTACATGATTAAAACCGTATTATCAGTGAGGCCGATGTACTTTCTTGTCGTCATTGACGGTGCTTGTACCACGTGCACGTAATTGTCTAAATACATTCGGTCGACCCTGTCACGATTACTCCCACGCAATCGTAAGTCTTGTCTGTAAGAGAAACTACTCATAATTGTCACAGATGAGTAAAACCTAGTCAAAGGACTTATTTGGTGTCCAAATGCCGCAATGGAAACGATATTTCACCCGTCGAACTGCCGTCCTACCCATCACCAGTAATGGTATGACCCAACTTGAGAGTATAAAGTATAATAGTACGTGAGAGTTTCAAGCACACCAAATTTCACTTGTTTGATGATCGCATGATTGTGTTATAAATTGGCATATATATATATATATATATATATATATATATATATATATATATATATATACATATATATTGTATATTGGCGCGCACATATAGGCATTGTATAATGGCGCATATATATATATATATATATATATATATACACACACACACACACACACACACACACACACACACACACAAAAGAATTGACAAAGAAAAGAACTACTGAACGGTAGAACATTTATTCAAAATGTGATCAACCCCGAGGCAGCCCATATAAAGTTACGTGTTCTAAAGACTTTTAAGTCGAATTTACTAGCGGCCACTCCCAAGGCTTTCATCTAAATCTAGATCCAGCGTTGACTTCTTAACGTAGCGACACTACATACGGAAAGATAAGAAATCTACTTGGCTTTTTAGCACTGCGATTACGTTTACATCTGTTCTTTGCCGTGGAATACGTTTCGCTCAGGGCTACGATGAAGCGCGGCTGCAAATGCGTTCACATCTGTTGACACATGGCCAAGGGGTTCATGGGAAGGTAGAATAGATAGTAGATAAAACTGCGAGAGAGACTATAAAAGTCTGTGTCTATCTCGTAAATCATTGGGCGCGTTGCGAACAATGCACCCTCGCTTAATGGCTGGGGCTGAATGTGAGTGTAGTACAGGCACCGTAAGGTTGCTTCCTGATAATAGCGCCAGATCCAGTTCATAGAATGTCCATCGTGCGTGTAAGCTGAAAGCCCCACCAGCTGTATCTTTTAGCATTATTTTTATGATTTTACTTTCTAACCAAAATAAGTTAGTGAGAATGTACTAATTTAGGTACGTGTATACACTTATTATTAACTACCCACTGGGGTTGCATGTGCAATTTTGAACAAGGTAAAGATTGCACTGCGATTAAATGTGTGCTCTTACTCATTGAAATTTGAATTTACTTGTCAAATGTCATACAAAGGAATGGTTTCCTAATGCAGTAAAAGCCCATATCCCTTCAGAGCGTAGAATTCAGAGAAAACCAGGAGAGAATAGAAAGATATTTTGAGGTCAACAAATTTCAGGACTTACAGCGAATTCATGATCAAGTTCTCGCTGTCTGAGATACCCGTTCCAGACCCCGAACGATGACGTGTCATTAGCAGAGTTGCTAGTTCAACCTCTCCCGAGAAAGTCTTTCCCCCTAATTCTAGTCCGGCCGTCGTATCCGTAGCGCCTCAGACACGAATGCCACAGCTGTAACTCCGGGGGCGGCACCCCAATCGTCCTACCGTGCGCACGCCCTATGTTGCGTGTCCCACAGAGTTGAACCCTTGACTATATCGACCTTCGTCTGCGCCTTGCCAGTGTTGACGCGTTATGATATTCAAAGAACTCCGATGGTAAGGTGATAAAATAAAAATAACTTTTCATAGCTCCATGCTAAATGAAATAAAACCAGCAAGGACGCCGACTGTACCGATGTGTTAAGCAAAACAACCATTCGCTGAAGACACGTGACCATGCATGCACGTCACAAAATTTGACACGAATGACACTGGGATGGGAACGGATTACCTCTTACTGTAGAGAGAGGGCCCAAATTGTTCGAGGGCAACATCTTGTGAACAGAAAGTCAATATTTAACAGCCGATAATGTTTACCCTTGGCAAACGGAACGGGTCGCCTGGTAAAGAAATAGAAAAGATATGATACAAACGATAAACTTTGCATTAAGTTTTTATGAACAGCACTGAAAAACGCTTTCTTTGTCGAAATATTTCACGAAACGCGATGTGAAATTGCACAACACGTATATGTTTGTTTCTTCCGACGGGTAATTAATAATAACATTCTTTTTACCGCATTAAAACTCCTGGAACTTTACTTAGGATACAATCATTCTCGTGACCACACTGCACGTTTCCCAATCTTCAACGTAATTAAATACATTAGTGGACGGAATCCATGATGTAATCAGTTTTTATTTTCACAACTTTTGCATGAAAGCATGCACTGCGTAAGTAAACCTTTGCGTTAATCAATTCTTAAAGGGGCGGATCGTGTATCAGCTTTATGTAAAAGCAAATTGACGAACTTTATCAAAATTTCGATGGAAAACAAAGGGTGAACACCATGTAAGCACTCAATGCAAACAAGAACTAATCCGAAACCTGGATTGAGAACTGCCCCTTTAAACCAAATATGCACTCCATAGACCCCATGGTTGTTGAAAGGCATAATCTTTAAAGGGGCAGGTTTTTATCAGCTTTATGTCTGAGCAAATTGATTGACTGTACACAACTTTCAAAGGAGAACAAAGGACTAAAATCACATACACAGTCAAGGTCAACAACCACCAATGCGAGAACCAGGAATTGAAGGCTGCCCCTTTAAAATGCGCGGCAAATTTACCGAGGGTACGTGGGTGTCGTGCGCGCTATCAAAAAGACGGGAGGCGGTTACCATTGGTTACTACACGTGACGTATTTTGACAGCAAAATGCAGAACACGCACCAGTAGCAACAACTGGAACTCCCTGATAGAGCTTTGATTCCGCCGTAAAATAGGATTGAGACTTAATTCCCGATGTTCTTATTCACGCCACCTTTCCCAGGTCTGCAAACTAATGATCAGACGAATTGAGACAATTACCGGGTAAATCAGTTTCTTCGCCGTTTTCTTATTGAAGTTTATCCTGCTATTTAAGATCTCTTTTAAAAAGTGACTTCCTTTCTCGATAAATTATCGATCCGAAGCAATCCAATTTCTCGATTATTTAAGATATTTCTTTAGGGTACCAATAAAGTCTTTCAAATGTATATTAATAGAAAGAGATGTATTAAATATGGAGAGAGAGAGAGAGGAGAGAGAGAGAGAGAGAGAGAGAGAGAGAGGGGGGGTGAAGAAAAAAGTGGGGGTAATACCTTGGGGCCTGTACATAACGTTTAAAGATATAATCAAACTCGTGTTCGCCTCGCTCGTTTCAAATGCACTGACAGGGGCGCCATAATAACATGTTGAGCTTTTTATCAATGAATCGAAGTTGACGAAGTTCAACTGACACTATTATACATTCTTACAACAGCAGTATCTAACCATGGTCGTAAAATGCGATCCTAATGTTCACTATTCAATGCAGGTTCTCATCTGTGAGTAGTATATTGTAAACATTTGTCAGCTCGCAACGTCAAGGCCACAGTTGCCTGGAATTGCCAGTGTAGTATACACAGAAAGTTCTCTTTGTGTATACTGCACTGGTAATTCCAGGCACCTGTGGTCAAGGCTAGATATTCTCTAACGGTTATACAGTGGTCAGAAAGTGTTAAGGGTCTTGATGGTTGACGAATTCTGAAATTTGTAGAACTTTATAATATTGTTGTTTTTGTTATCTTCAGCACCTTGTCTTCGTCATCAGTATCACCACCACTACCATCATCATCATCATAATAATCATCACCGTTTTCGTCAATGATTCTTGAAAAACGTACGTGCAACAATTGAACACATGTCGAACGGGTGTCCTTGGCACACGTATTGATAGCCAATATAGTAATGACGATTTCAGCTCGTGTGAAAAATTCCCCGATGCCTCTGACCTATGTTGAATACCAAGTCCACCAGGAAACTGGAACTGGTACACCCGGCGATAATTTTGAAAGAATGGTTGAAATACGTATACGTGGGGGCCATTTATAAGGATAACCATCTACCGCAACTTCACCACTGCAAAAATAAATTCTCAACAACATGACACGTTTTGATTCGTGACCGCCATCCGTATCGTGACCTATTGGAATCTGCCAAGGCTCGACTGCGAGGGTAGCCGAAAGTTCGCAATTCGACTGACCTGTACTTTTACGAAAATCAGGAAAATACGATGTGACTGGTCGCTAACAAGTTGGTTGATTTTTCGCGGAAAGTTGCTCTTTTTAAATGGAGCCGTGAACAACAACAACAACAACATCAACAACAACAACATACACGCTGGAATTTTGAACAGGGAAAGATGCCATGGATTAGATGCAGTAACGTTAAATGGTGTTTGTCAAATTAAGTTGGCCAATGTCGACAAATCGCGTGAGACGTTGAAAGAACGGCAGAAAAACTCCACGGTCGTGTTCTGTACATGTAGCGCTGTAAATTGGACGATAAACGAGGAACGGTGAATTGGCGGGATTTAGTTTGTTAACGCTCGGCTGTTAGGGAACCCTTCACCGCGCACTGCCAGTGAACCTAATGATTTTTCAGGCAACAATCACCTCGCATTTCCTAATGGAGTCAAAATACACCTGAAGCGCGAATAATTGCGACTGAATCTGCATGAGCGGTGGCCAACAACTCTACCTACAGAGGTATCCGTTACTGCAGTGTATATGTATTATCGACCTGTCTTCGAGGGTTTTCTTGCCATCAGACCGACAAAGCGCTACTCACTCCTACACCAATGCCCTTCGTCGCTCGTTTTCCCTATATAAAACTTGCTAAATGCAAATTTAAGGTTGATGAATTGTCCCAATACAGACCATAATCTGAAACGAATGACTTCAGTGCTGCCAAATAGAATATCTAATAACGAAATATAGCTGCCGAGACCAACGCTCGTGAACTAACTCGCCGCGATTCTCCACGCTTCCGTACTTGTACACGCTCTGGAATGAAAGCACCGATGAAATACAAGCTGCATAAATGCGTGGGTGGAGCTGTGGAATAGGGTATTGAGACCTCGCTCACAGCTCGTCATTATTCATCAAATTGCTGCCACTCACTCATAAATCACTGCGCTTTCTGGCAAACTTCTTTGGTTTATTTAACGGTCAGACCATAGTTACGAACTCTCTACGGGTGTGATACGACACTGTGCAAAAGTCAAAGATGATGATGATGATGATGATGATGATGATGATGATGATGATGGTGGTGGTGGTGGTAATGAATATGATGATGATGATGATGATGATGATGATGATGATGATGATGACGACGACGACGAATCCGGCAACGACGATGAGGACGATAATGATGGCAGTATTAATATTCATTTTGAAATGTAAGCCTTGGCGATTCTCCTTGTCTTCCCTTCGGCGAGCGGCTAATACAAGACTCCGACAGCAGCTGTAGTGATGGAGACGGGTCCTGAAAGGCCGATTCCTTCATCTGTAATTTTTCTTTTTCTAGATTGAATGCTTTGACGGGAAACCTAATGCCTCGAAATAATTGCAGGAGCAATGCATCTAACTCAGTAATGGTTTCAATACTGCGATAACTGATTCCACACATACGATTGCTACCACGGTCACGTGTCGCGCATATTTCATACTGCCCTCTCGACATAACATCTGAATTCCCCCGCGGAGAGAAAGGGAAAAAAATCGAAGATTGGACATTAAACTTTAATCTTCTATCGTTTGTAGGGCGAGTATAGGAGAATTCGAATCCCGGTTGTTGGAAGTGTCGTGCCGTAGCTAGCGAGTAAACCAGGCTATATTTTGTCATCGTCGGCGAAGCTAATTCGACAGTACGTAACGTTAACTTTTACGTCTGCGGATCATTAATGATGTTACGAGCGTCTCCGTTTTCCGTTTGACGTCAAGACATTCAAAGGAACGCTATGTACACCAATCGCCGATTCTATGGACGAGTGGGGTCGGTCCCTTGAATGGAGCGATAACTGACTGCGTGAGGTGATTCTTTGAGCAGCATGACGCTGCGACAGATATCGAAGTGGGCAAACAGAATGCCCAAAGTTAAAAATGCGTCACGATTATCATATTTTAGAGCCCATGCGGAGCTGCCGTAACAAACTTCGAGACCATATCGACAGCAACAATATGGACTAAGTCCCCTCCTCCTCCTCATTCCCGCCCCAACCGCACCGTAGACAGCAGTTCGTAGACTTTCCTCTTCAGATTTGACCTGATGATGAATAAAGTCAGTCCACCAGCCTCGGTAAAAAAGACCGATCTTTCTTTTATATTTTGCATTTCATCGAAGATGCAAACGCATGGCCGTATAGCGGTTCGCAAGACCGTACCGGCGGTGCCCTCTCCCTTCGTGTTACATAAATATTTGTTTACGGCTTGTCCTCGAGCCGGGCCGTGAAAAACGACTTTGAGTGTTAAATGTCCTCCATCGACGATAAAACCCGACGGTTTGATTTCATTTCTCGCATGCCTCCGCGGACGCTAACGACCGCAACAGCTTGGTAACAGTCAAAGGAGGTCACGGCACGGTGACGCGCAACATGAGCACAAGTATTTAAATTGACAATAGCTGAAACTGTCAATAAAATAAATGTTTTAACTATTTTTGTTCCAGAAAAAAAGATACTTTCTTCTCTTGCTCTCAAAATTATGTGGAAATATTAGCCCTGTATGCTTTGCAGTCACAGTATATTGTACACCTTATGCAATTATTGTTGATAATATATATATATATATATATATATATATATATATATATATATATATATATATATAATGTGTGTATATTCATATATTTATATATACACACCAAAGTATATAGATGTAATATATCATCTGCATATATATATATATATATATATATATAATATATCTATATAATATATATATATATGTCTGATGATTGCAGGATGCATGAAACTCAAGTAAAAGATTATTGCTTTGTATATCAAGTAATTTGTATTTTATATATATATATATATATATATATATATATATATATATATATATATATATATATATATATATATATATATATATATAGTGTTGTGGGTGTACCACACATGAGATAGTTAAAGTGGAACACTTAACTTTGATCAAACAATCATTATTTCACACATTGTCTCGTGGGCGTTAAAGGATCTGAGAGCTATAATACAACCTTTGATATTTAGTTTATGTAGCATGCGTAAAGTGGGTCGTAAATGTGCGGAATCTACTCTGCAACGAATACTTGCAAATTACTAATTTTGTAACAGAGAGAGAGAGAGAGAGAGAGAGAGAGAGAGAGAGAGAATATTGACATCGAGATTGCCGCTATCAATAGACAGAAGTCTGATTACGACTGCTATTTATATCTAAACGAGACAGAGGCGGGCAGCTTTAAGTAATGGATCACGGACGATGATAAAAAGTCCTTGTGAAATCTTTCGCCGGCATAAGAGGGATAAATTGAAGTAGCCACTCTTACCGAGCGGTGAAAAGAATACAAAAAAATATCCCACATGTTACATTCACCAAAAGCTAGAGTTAACACCTTCAGGCAGTGTTTTCCCTGTCTTTTGTAACTCTGCACCTCCAGCCCTGTGTTCCGATAAAATTGAAACAATCTCCAGGCCAGGCGATAGTGTATCGGTTTCCAACCCCATCACGATCTGCAACTGAGCTTGGCGATTGCCTGCCGCGTTTTTAAATGAATGCCATGTCGGAATGCCTGTGTGAGAGTTGGGAAAAGGTCGAACTGGGTAATGCCGAATATGACTCGAGTTAGTGGCCCGAGCACCGCAGAATGGGAAAAGCGGACGCACACATATGGGGCAGTGCTATACATAGGTACGGCGTGATCACAAGTGGTGACGATAGCGTCACAGCTCTCGGCACGTTTGTCTATCACATCTGATGAACAAGCAAAATGTGCAGACGACAGGCATGATATAGTCTTTCACATTGTACATCTGGGTTTCCGTTGTTGGGCGCATTTTTATTTCATTTTCACACACTCAGAGCGCTTCTTTTCTTTATTTCACAGCGGCTTACGCACACACCTGCCGACAGGGCTGAAAACCAATTAACGTTTTTTCTTGTGTAGACGGTGATCTCTCAGGGGGAAAGCAGATCTCTCTCAGCAGATGAATATTGTAAATACCAAAAACTGGTGGACTTTGTATTGACATAATGGCCGACATGCTGCCGGTAGCCCGATCGCGCGTCCTGAACTTAAATCAGAGGGATGACGTCACTTCATTTAATAGGCATCTAGTAGAACGGTATCTCACAGATTATGTCTTTGTACCAAAATTAATTACCGAAGGCTGCTAGTCTATTTTCTTCCGGTTGCTTTGGGTGTGTGCTTTAGAATTTTCGTCGGTACTCAGCCTTCCTGAAGGTGAGATAGTCGTCAACACAAGAATCGGCATTTCAACGTGAGACAAAACTGCACACCGATATGCGATCACCGTGGGGGAAATATCGGTTATATTTATACACGTGAAACGTACACCGCCCTGCTCAACAATGTATAGCAATATGCCCGAAGGTTGGCGATTCTGTAAAACTGAAGTAAGCAAGCTCGTAAAGTGTGTGGCCTTTGTCATTTTCGGTAGTTGTAAGGAATTGGGGACAGCATAGCCCATGCTTGAAGCTCTCAGGTCTAAACTGTACTTTTTCGAGGCTGGGTTTCCTCTATAGCATCTGTCTGTCTAAAACAGGTTTAAGTTCCTGTTTGATCCAAGAAGGGCTCCTAAACTTATGAAAGGTAAAATGTGAACATACTGGACAGACTTGAACTTGTGGAGACCAGCAAACCCCCTCCCTGTCGTAAGGGTGACATTGCCGCTTTGCCGTTCCGCGCTCTGTATTCACTCGTTCAACACAATTATGATAGAGAGACACCATTGACTTTGTACTCGAAATCGCTTAGCTATTCTAGGGCGAAACAGGGGCTTAATCTCCGGTCACTTGGGACGTGGGAATTGTTACTGGACTGCAAACGTTAAAACAAACATCTTTGCCCGGCATAATACCCACACCACCCCGAGGTGGTCGGTGGAGCTCGACTGTTAAACAAGAACGATTACCTATCGGAAGTGTTGTCACGGCGACAGTGTGACCATACTGGTCAATAGCACGAGAAAGATCCTGTCATGACGTCACTCTGACGACACAATAAAGAATTGTAACGCTGTTGCGAAATTCCCGTACGATAAATTTATCGGTCGGTCAATTCGGAAGTGAGATATACGGAAACAGCCCTAAATCCCGGGATTGTTTTTTTCTTAAAGTCATCCTTGGGCGATGAACAAGATACGGTGGGAAGCCATCCAATTCTGAGGTCAAGGGTCAAAATTTGCACCTCCGCCGGCGAAACACTCAACTCGCTTTATGCAAGCGCGTATACATAATCCATTCTAGCTTCGCGAATAATACCCCGTTTGCTCGGGCGAGGCTAAAGCTAGACTGATAGATTAAGACGGTGTATGGGTCTCCGCCAGCTAGGGGTTGAGTTAACAGGGACCCATAAACGACGGAATCTTTCGGCCTAAGCGTATTTTTTGTCAACATGCGCGGGACTTCTTGAAGGGCTTCTCAACTCATACATCCAAAATAGAAGAGTTTAAGCAGTTAATTAAAAGTGGATCGCACTACTGCGACAGACCGGCTTCCCAGGAGACGCGTGCATAGTATTCGCTGGCTTTTGCTGACTCTACTTGTGTGCTGAAGCGAGAAGACGTGCCGTAGTGAAAGAACTTTTAATCAAAGAGGATGGGGAGGAGAAAAGAATGGGACGGAATTCTTTGGGTCCGTGTGTACAGAGTGAAGAGCCAACAATACACCTCGGAGTCGGATTTCAAACCTTTATGCAGGAGTGTACACTAAATGGACAAAAAACATGATTCCTAGATGGGGGCAGACACGATGATATATTTGAAATCAGGTCTGGACAGCCATTCAGATCTGGAAGTTAAAAGACACACTGGGGGAAAGCGTCTGCCTTTTCATTCTTGAAACAAGGCCCACCGTCTCTGCCTCCTTCGACAACATTGCATAGGGTAGGTTGAATACACAACACTGTTAGGCCTACTGCGGTTCTGTGCCAACGGCAAAAAGTTAAAAGTTCAAGTAGCAGTATGTAGGTATCCGTGCGTCTCGATGTGGGACGTACAATAGCTTCGTCCTTCATAACAGAACTTACGCGATCTATTCCAGTGATAAAACGCCTCATTAATGTGGCCTAAACTTTACGACTCTAACTTTGGATATTGTAGCCTACACCTGATTAACAGTAACCCATCCCGTGCCCTCGGATCATCATTTTATATGTATATATATATATATATATATATATATATATATATTATATATATATATATATATATATATATATATATATATATATATATATATAACACACACATAAATATGTACATACCAGAGAGAGAGAGAGAGAGAGGAGAGAGAGAGAGAGAGAGAGAGAGAGAGAGGCCCTAAATATCAGTCTTTACAACGAATTAATTGCCTTTACAAGAACCCCGTTGACTGACGATAAACAAACATATCTTAAAACACACATAATCTCTCCAATAAATCCACACGTTGGGCGTACCCTTCACCTTCTCGATAATGGAACACGCCCGCGTGTATAAAAACACTATCGATTTTTGCTACTCCTGGGTAAATATTTTTGTTTCTTAAATGGCTTGCTAATGTGTCGTGAAGGAGACACGCTTTTGTGGCTCCTTGACGGGCCGCTGAAAGTTGGAGGACAGCTTTGTTGGCGTCCTAACTCAAATATTGCTTGCGAAGTTTTCCAGTTGTTCGATTAGAGTGGAGTGGACCGCGTGGCTTTTGGTCTTCTATCGATATGACAAAATGACAGCCCTCTCGGTTCTCGCGAACCCAGCTTTGATATTCTGCATTTCACCGAAAAAGAAAAAGGTCTAAATCGGTGATTGTGCTTTGCAGTTACTGTAAAAAAGGCACAAAGCTTTTTGTGACTTTACAATTCGACTTCGCTTCAGTTCTACGAGAAGTCCATTTCTTTGATGCCAATGCCCCCTTTCACAAGACAATTGCTGTTACTCTTGATATTTCCATCACCTTGTACAATCATGAAACAGGCACACTTTCTTATTCTTGTCTGTAACTTTCAAGTAACTTGCAATGCAAAGCATTACGCTCACACGTACACAAATACGAGTACGATCCCCGCCCATAAGTTACTAAACTTCAAACTTCCAACTTGGCTTCGGATATAAAAGTTTAAGAACCGACAGACGGTTAAAAAGCGAGATGTCAAATAGTATGCCAGTCAAGAAATGCTCTATTTACAGGAGAGTAGACACAGGTATTAATCACGGTTGGGAAAACTTCCATAGAAGTGACGTCATGCAGTAGACATCCACAGACGTGAATACGTGTATCTTTGACATGGAAACTTTAGACCGACTTCAACTTTTCTCTGGGAGTTTGCGTTTGCTTTATTTTCACCTCAAAAAAGATTAAAGCGAGACATACGCATCCATTTAAATTAACCCCGACAGAAGCCCGGCGCTACGGCCACTCCCCCTTCTGCCGTCTGTTGGTAGCTCAGGTGGAATCCACACGCATAAAAGCTGAGGATTTTTTCCTCCCATTCCAAGATTCTTGCGTCCTGGCTATGGGAATCAATATCTATCGACACCCGCGGAGTAATTCCTTGATGTATCTGGTTTAGATGAGCTAATTATAAAAAGACGAATTACATTTTCCCCTGTGTGTAAGTTAGCACACGGGAACGCATAGCTGGGCCGGGTAATAGCACCGACTCAGCGCTCGGTTATGTCATCGGCCAAATTGAAAGCAAACTTTTACCAGATGCAATCGGGGCTATATTATAAATAGACATGCGCCTATGCTGGGTCAGGAATGCAATCGGCCAACTCGAATTATAAACAACTTTTCAAATCAATTTTACCAACGGTGGTGACATTTTGGCTTCTGCGTGAACTGTGAGTACTTCTTGAATCGTGACAGCAATATACGAGGGATAAACTAACTACTGGTATTCGGGACCTCATTGATTGTACACACACACACTCGTTCAGAAATTATCATTGACGCGCTAAGTCACTGATCGTTAAGAAATTTGCAAGTCTAGCGCCAAAGTCAGTTTTTGTCGCCTTTATAAAATATACCACAGTCAATTTTTTTTCTGAGTTTTGCCAAAATTTTGATGAAAAACTTTAGCCGATGAAATGTGATATGCCTTTGGTACAAAATTATGAAAAAACTGAGAGAAAAGTTCATAAAAATTGGTAAAATGTTGCTCTAAAATTTTGGTGGGAAAGCAGTCAAAGGGTTAATGCCAGTGATGTCACAGCGTGTAACAGTTACGACATGACGCGGCATGAAAGCTGTAGTCTACTTCACTAGAATGTAATTTTGTCAATTTTTATCGTGACTTACACACGTCACCCTTATAAATCCCGGCACCTTAAACACGATTTTGCCACCTACGTGAATCATGATAAAAGTCTCAGGCCGTCGACCATACTTTCAACATGGCGGATTTCTAACAAAAGAGAAGTTTTGGGTTAAACAGGAATTTCATACTAGAAATGCCTAAAGAGAGATGAAAAGATACATGAGTTTAGCTGGTTTCACAAACAAACAGAACTTTTTGCCATGAAAACTATTGGATTTTGGTTAACTGTATTTATCAGATCTCTATCTCAAACTCTAGCTGCGGCGCGGCAAGAAGTGGATTTTTACCCACAATGCATTTCGATATCATGCAGTTTGAAATATATCAGTTTGAAATCTGAGAAGTGTTCCGACGCGAAAATGACGATGATCACTCCATCTTTTTAATGCATGTGCCAAACTCCAACAATTTTCTTTAGCGCATATCTAATATCAAGGAGAGAATATCTTTCTTTTTTCCTACAGAGGTCCACACTGCTTAGTGCCCTGTGCGGTTATACAAAGCGCTATGATGGGATGAGTTTGTCGCAGACACATGGAAAAAAATGCCATTTTCTAACCCCCCCTTCCTTTTGCATTCTAAGAATACAACCATTTCAGGTGCATACTGAACGGGCACAGCATTGTCGAAGATAACGTTTGCCGACAATTACATCGTACCAACGGGTAGCTAACCACAAGACCTAGAGGTCTCATAAAGTTGCTTTTGATTGGTCCATTTGGTTCATTGCAAGTTGTGATTGGTCAATTTCTTCCACTGCAAGTTAACTTCTGCGTTATATCAATTAGAAAGTGTGTTCAACAGATGCATACATTTTTTTACATCAAATGAGAAATTGTTGGGTGATTAAGCTCGAATATGTCTCTAACTTCTCTGATTTTACGGTACGACTCACCTGTTCCTTGAGGTTTACAAGCGGAGTTTGGTAGTAAGTCGGGTGATATCGCTGGCGTTGACTTCTGTCTGTGTGAACGTCGCCGAGGAATAGCTCATTTCGCACAGTCACTGTGCGAGATTTCGGCTGAAAGGTCTTGTGAACCTCAACCCTGACGAGTTGCAGTTCGTGCATGGCAAATGAGAGCGCCTCAAGGCAGTCCTTGTCCTCGTACCAGCTGAAAAGGTGATACCTCACGTGGGTGAGCCACCTCTGGTGCTGGGAGATGTACCCCGGGCAGGTGGCGTTGACCTTGGTGATGAGGTACTCGGTGATGTCGCTCCGGTGCGACGTGATGAGGACCCTGTCCAGCTCGTAGTCGGCCTTCGTAGCCCCGCGGATTATCCAGGACGTGTCCCCAATCTGGATGGTGCCGCGCAGTTTGAGAGAGTACGCGGGGATGGTACAGTGGTTGTCCGTGTAGTAGAACTGATAGGCGGTGAACGTACCGTCCGTGTGGAACTTGTATTTCCGCGTCACGAACTCAGGCCCCGGCCTGACTTCGCACCTGGGGGCAATGATAAAAAAAAAATGACGTCACTATCATGCAAATTATTGAACTCTGGAAAAAATCGATATTCTCATATGTCATATTCGCTGTATGTAATATGATAAGCGTGACACCACATATGATGATCCGACGCGATCAATTAGACAATAAAATATGATATATAAATCATAATCAAACTAATCCAATACGATATCATAGAAGGACGATTGTGAAAAAACTGCTGTAAACTGTAGAAAAGTGAATTCTTTGTTGGAAACGATTTGAACACTAATATGACGTCACTGAAAAGGGGGAAATAAGCTGCAGAAGTCTTCATTTAAAGTAAACATTCCGATTAACAAAGCAGGTGGTTGGGAACCGTGCGTTATCTAGATTTAAGTTTCACTCTTATGAAGGTTAAAATTTAATATCTGTCGGCTCATCCAACAGACGATCTTGACAGAAACGCGATACGTCGGTTCGGGTTACCCTCTCTGGGTAACGCAATATTGGGTGCAAATCACGCTATGCAAACACGGTCACCGTTTACAACTTCCCTGCTTCGAAGAGAGAGACGCTTCCCCAAGTCACGTGACGTCGGCTGCCGCATCCTTCGGGAAGTTGGCGACAGCGACTTTGTGAAATCTTCAATCAGTAAGACGGCTTTCTCTTGAATGAAGGTGTCTCTTGTGTAGAAAAAGGCAGGGGTCTGAAAATTCGTCATCTAGGTTTTGTGGGTATCATTCGATATTTCATCACCGGGCGCACAGGATCAGGCCAGATTGTTTTAATGGCCACCAAGCGATGTAAAAATAATGAGATTTTACTCGAAGCCGTTGAATCAAAACAAGTGAGGGAAGCAAATGACGATTTCTGTCAAAATTCGCCTGACATTATTATAAGATATCGCCAGGCTGTGATTTGTGCATGCTGAGTAGAGAGACTCGCAACACACACTACTGTTCAATTGATGATTTCACTAAATTCAAAGGGCTTTACGGATAAAGGCATTCTGAGCGAATGAATTAACACTTCCAACAGATCAGTCATTTTTGACTGAAGACTCAACGGATGGCTTCTGTGGCTGGCGGGATTAGATGCACCGCCAGCTTCTTACACGTGCGAATTGCTACAAATTATTCATCACTGAACGGGTCAAAGGTGAAACTTGCTCCTATATATTCGCCATTTCTGATATCCCGCTGGGGCACGTTCGTAGCATCTTATAGTAGCTGTGGGGCGTGTCTGTGGAAAGCCTTCCCGAATTCATAGCTTCCTCACTCGGATTTTGGCATAAACCGAGATTTTGTTTTAAATCACGGAGCGCTAAGCTGACAAGGCCCGGAAACTATTCGGCGGGTATTAACACTAACGAATGAGTCATACACCTATAGGATTCCTTCCCTCCGAAATGTTTGACAACGACGCCGGACTCCCCATCTCCTGGCCTGGAAATGCCAACTGTCTTAAAAGACGGACGCGTGCCCAGCGGCAAGGTTTTGTCTCCTTAGCCCGAGTCTGAAGATCAAAAAATATATATACTTTATTGATTTGTGCTTTTGTTTGCTGTGGAAACAGTCCCTCGGGGCATCAATTCCATTTTAGTCCAGTGCCCAGAGAAATCCGTGAATCCCTGTACACAAAAATACGAAGCTGAAAAAACAAACAGCAGTCCCGCGTCTGAATGTAATGGGGGGTTGGAGCAGCTTTTGGTTGCTATTTTTTACCCTTTTTGGTAAAATTAACTTAGCCATTAACTGCAACTTTGATAATTTTTCATTAATTTACCAAATAATACGGGTTCATTTTTTTTAATTCTCCTCCCTGATTAAATATTAAAAATACCCATTCAAAGATTTAGCCTACAGAAACAACACATTGTGTGTTACATGCAATTTTATTGTTGGCAAATGAACTGATACCGACCGGCGATTGCCAAGATGTTGAGACTGTGCACCATGGCATGATATTTGGAGTGGAAATATTTTCTACACCGAAACAAAAATGACAGCAGTACATCAAAATGTTACAGCTGACGGAGACTTCCTAGCTGGTTTAGAGCGACAATACGGTTCATCGACACCGCCGATGCAACTGGGTCGATATGTAAGTCGTTCGGACAGATCAAGCACAAGTGGTGAGTAAGCTTATGGGTTAAGATAGTATGCACTCCGATAGTGAAAGACTTAAACTTTTGCTAAAACTTTCCCCAGGACTCTTTTCATCATTCTCATTCAAAATCAAGAATAAAAATGTACAAATTTTGGTACTACAGAAACAAATAACCCAAGATTTACCGATATTTGAAATTCAAAATGGCCGCTATCCCAGCGTTAACTGTCAGGAGAAGAATAAAATTTTCGAAAAACTAAGACGGTTAAAACTTTTCTTACACCAAGAGCTTTAAGGTAATATGCACCTCGGAAGTGAAAGACTTAAACTTTCCTCAGTGAAACTTTCAACCATTCTCTTACCAAAGCAAGAATTAAATCAGGGGTCACCGTGCAAACTTTGGTAGGCCTACTAGAGAGACAAATAACTTGCGATTTCTCGATATTTGAAATTCAAAATGGCCGCCATCCCTGTGTTAACTCTATGGGAAAAAATAAAATTTTCGATTTTCGAAAAACTAAGACAGTGAAAACTTTTCTTTTGCCAAGAGCTTCAAAATGAGCCCCCACAAGTGGTAGGTCAGAAGAAAATTGATAAAATTTGAAGGCCCGAATATCTGTCCCCGAGGTGCGTTCTACCTTAAAATGAGCCCCCAGAAAAGAATTGTAAAAGTTTGAGAGCGCCCAATATCTCTTCCTGAGGCGCATTCTACCTTAAAATCAAATGTGAGTTACTTTCTTCAACTTGAAGAAACTCCTTGGTATGCTGGTGTTGACTTGCGAATCGCGATTCTGACACATAGTCACAAAATCGCTCACAATAATCGACAAAGACTAACATCTGGCAGTGTTATGGGAGAGAATTGGCCATTTTGATTTCTATTTCTTGGAGATGAAAACTTCGGTATTGTTTTGGTTATATATTTTTAATGGAGGGAAAGTGTACAGTGTTAGAATCATACACCAGTTCCCCTCGGACTTGCTTTTAAAGCCTCTGGGATGCGGGTATACACAGAAGACTCGGATCGATATAAGCTGTACACAGATGCTTTAGCAACGTGGCCGAGTCGCTTCAGTTAGCTTTTTACTATCGATGACGTGATGACGATCGCATGGAGCACAGAAGGAACTGTCCATGGACGTATCCATTGCGTCCCTGAGAAGTGCAACGGCAAAGTAGACCTGGAGCGGGAATGTACTCGGATTCGTCATGACTTTACAAATCGTTTTCGATTGTCATTTACCAGCTAGAGAGTAAATCGCAGTATCTTCACTACACTAGGGACACTCTCTCTCTCTCTCTCTCTCTCTCTCTCTCTCTCTCTCTCTCTCTCTCTCTCTCTCTCTCTCTCTCTCTCTCTCCCTCCCAGTGCAATAATATGACTTGGCCGTGTTGTACAGTCGATGTGAAAGGCGGGGACCACAAAGTCAAATCCCGAACACTACATTGTCTTCAATGAACAGAACTGATCTGACATGCTTTACGTTCTTTGCACAAGCTTTCTTTACTGTACAGCTTACACTCTGAGAAATCCAAATACCCAACACTATGAGCCTTACTTAGCGCACCGGTAACCCCGCGAAATGACTCACGGCAAAAAATAATATTTTCAGTAATTTTTTTTCATCCGTGTCGTTGTTTACACAGGCCGATGCAATCGAAAAAGATACCCCGAGGACATGCGGCCGGCATGTCAGAACTTCATCGACGAAAGAACCCTTCCACTATGAAACAAAAAAGGTGCTTCCGCATGGCTAGTTTTTCCCAATGAAGTTAGTTTATCGATGCGTGCGTCTATGAAAAACAAACACAGAACTTTGTCCTACAATGGAAAATGTCACATTGGTATCCACCAACTGTGACGAGAGTGTGGGGGAAAACGATTTCCTAGTTTATCCACGATCGCGTCATAACTTGATTTGTTGCCGCGCTTAATATGATACTGTTGCCCTCTCTAACCATCCAGGCTAATAGCATCATCATCATCATTATTGATATTAGATCGCTATCCCCATCTTCATTTTCAACACCATCGTTAAGGTGGTATGCGCCTCGAAAGTGAAAGAGTTAAACTTTTGCTCGAACTTTCCTGAAAGAAACTTTCAACAATTCTCTTACCTAATCAACAATAAAAATCGGGGGTCACCGTGCAGAGTTTGGAACTAGCGAAACAAGTTAGGCCAAAGTAAGTAAATTCTTTGTTTTGCGTTCACTCTAAATGGGAAAAGGTACGCGTCTAAGCGGCTGAAAAACACACACAAGAAAATTAACACAATGTAATTTGATTGGAGCAAATGAAAAATTGTAACAAAATATTAGTTCAGAAAAGCTAATGGGGCCATGTCCTAAAATTTTCGATTCAAATACACTGTGTGTGTTTTTTATGAAAACCTTAAAAACCTAAGCGGGTTGGGACGCAAAACAAAGAATTTAATTACTTTGGCCTTACCCAACATTTTACGATATTTGAAATTCACAATGGTCGCTATCTCTGTGTTAAGTCTATGGGGGCAAAATCAAATATTGGATTTTCGAAAAACTAACACGGTAAAGGTTTTTCTTTCTCCAAGAGATTTAAAATGAGCCCCAACAAGTGGTAGAACAGGTGAGAATTGTCGAAATTTGAGAGTCCGAATATCTGTCCCCGAGGCGGGTTCTATACATTAATATGGTCGCCATAACCGTCTGGCGCTGGACGTGACCTTGACTACGCATCGCTTGGAGATTAGTCTTCTGCATCGAATTCATTTGTGTTGATTATCCAAGCTATTACACATATCTTCTCTTTGTCAAAGTGCAATTTCTCGGACCCCCTCCCCCGTTCTGCTCGAAAATGATATTTTTTCGGAAAAAGGTGGAATCCCGATAATTTCAAGAATAAGAACCCTAAGGACCCAATGTAAACGGGGAAGATTCTTGTTGAGTGCATTATATATATATATATATATATATATATATAGATATATATATATATATATATATATATATATACACATACATACATATACGTATGATCTATCTTATCTTTACATCTATCTCTAAATATTTGTGTAACTCTGTTACCCATCGAAAACGTATGGTTTCATGGTGACACCGATGATGTCTCCATTGAGGGGTATCGCTGAGGGATAATAGCTTAGGAACAGGTGATGGAGACGCTGAAGATACTTCGAGTTCAAAGGTCAGGCACTGTTTAACTCAATGCCACTTAAGAATCAATCCTGGTTCCAGCGAAGACAATAAACGATGCCTGTATACTCACTGAGTTCGTGGCACTTGCATAAATATAAAGAAGAGCAAGAAACAGATCCCGAACACTGGGTACGACCCTGCCTCGGGATAAAAGTTAAGATTCAAAACAAAGTGACGACAGAGAGTTTTTGAAACAACGAGCAGAGATGTGCGTATCAGTTTTGGCGCGATTTGAACATCCACAACAAAATGACTAGCCTCGAACGCGGTAAATACAGTCGCCTTTGGCATCAAGGCGAGGGTAAAAAATCCAATCCACACTCTCATACGCCCCGACGCAAAGCTTACAAAGGACGTTCCTATTACCGGTATAAAGTATTTACTTTGCGCTCAGCAGCGTTAATAATTTGAATCTCGCATTGAGGGCCTTCCTGCTGTTTTTCGTGAAATGATATTGTGGTCATTTGTAACGTTCTTTCGCAAGTGTAGTCGCCTTTTGAACTGCGTCCTCGTTCCCCCTGCGCGATTCGCCCTGGTCCGACTGCATAAGCTGCAGCTGTTTGTCAACGCGTCCTGTGTTATTTTTCCGAGTGGCATTTTCTTTTTTTGCCCGGCTTGCGAGGTCATTGTTCGTCACCGCTATCAGATCAGCTAGGTCGGTTGTTGCCGCGTAGCGATCTGCGATGGCAGTCAGAGTCTTTACGGGGCTGCTCAAAGTGTGGCAAGATATCTGATCTAAACTTAGCCTCGCCTCGCTATAATAAAAAAAACTGAAAATATTTTCACGGAGGGGAAACATCACAAGTCAGGCTGAATGGCAACTGTTTCTGTTTTGTAAGAGCACATATTTTTATAATCTGGCCTTCTTACTTTCTTTGTATATTTAAGAAAGCGACAGCTTTGTATGCAATGGTGTGTTTTCACTTGACGGGTAAAAAGTCTATAGCCTGGAGATAGTGCTCTATTTGACTGCTGAGAGAACGTGCATTCGCTTCCTTGGCGATAGCAATTGCGCAGCGAGTCTCGGAGTTACAGTGGCAACTACCCGTCGTGTTTCGTACAGGGACGCAACGTCGATTACTTAGGGACGGACCATTAGATCTTGGGAGGGGGGTGGTCAAAAACAGAAAAAAAAAATTTCAGAGCAGAAAGTTAGGAAAAAAAAAATCTTCAAACTAGTTTGCAAAATAAAAAAAAAATAAATAAGAAGACAAAGGCGTAAAAAAAAGTCTTTAAAATTTTGAATTTTTTTAGATTTTACCGACAGAAAGCAACTTTCTGTATTTTTTAGTACATCCTCCCGGCACATTTTTAATTTTAATTTATACATTTAGAGTGACTGTATCCCTTATACTGGAAGTTGTGATTATCTTATCTTTTCAGGACTTTTGTATTCTGATCACTTGAAAATTATGAAATTATAGAACCTGTTTTCTACTTGTTTCCTGCGTACAAACCAAGCAGGTACACTAGGTAAAACATTGAAACTATGGTATGGTTGTCAGACAGAAAGTTGTATTTGCCTTTTAAGATCAAGGTAAACAGATGCAGGCCACATCAGTTTCATTTTTTTCACAGCATTTTATTGCAATGATGAATGCAAGAATGGGTGAACAAGTAGAAACACGTCAATAATGATAATACAACATATCAAGTCATTATGTATTATTTTGCTTTTAAAAAGGCATTTTCAATTCTTTTTTCTCAAAAAACAGCCTTAAAAAACAACAGCAACACATGTTTTAACATTCAACAATACAAATTTAACTATATTATTTAGCTTATTTTAGCTTCTCAGCTTGTCAAAATCAATTGTAAATCATGAGATATGCATGATGTTTGGTGGGGTGCATGTAGCCATTTCACCACGCAGTAGAAAGGGAAGCCAGGAAACCAAAGTAGTCAATTTTCAAAACTATAGGAAGCTACTGAGGAGCAAGAAGACCATGTTTCAGAGGAAGATGTGTAATCCGAAAAAATGCTCCCAAAGTGCCACCAAATAACACCATTTTTATCTCTATTTTTCAAAAGCTCCAACGGCAGGAGGGGGACACCCCCTCCTGACCACCCCCGCAAAAATACTCCCCAAGTGCCACCAAATAACACCATTTTAATCTCTATTTTCAAAAGCTCCAACGGCAGGAGGGGGACACCCCCTCCTGACCACCCCCGCAAAAATACTCCCCAAGTGCCACCAAATAACACCATTTTAATCTCTATTTTTCAAAAGCTCCAACAGCAGGAGGGGGAAACCCCCTCCTGACCACCCCCGCAAAAATACTCCCCAAGTGCCAAATAACACCATTTTAATCTCTATTTTTCAAAAGCTCCAACGGCAGGAGGGGGACACCCCCTCCTGACCACCCCCCGCAAAAATACTCCCCAAGTGCCACCAAATAACACCATTTTAATCTCTATTTTTCAAAAGCTCCAACGGCAGGAGGGGGACACCCCTCCTGACCTCCCCCTGCAAAAATACTCCCCAAGTGCCACCAAATAACACCATTGTAATCTCTATTTTTCAAAAGCTCCAACAGCAGCAGGGGGACACCCCTCTCCTGACCTCCCCCCCCCCGTGACCGCTTGCGTGGCCGCTTGTGGTGCTTGGCACCACATCTTTGCCCTCTTTATCTTCAGACAGCGACGAACTAAAAAAAAATTATAAATCTGAAAATTTACTCTGAAAAAAATATTTGCACAGCTAATCTCAATTGGAAAAAAAAAATTTCAGAAATTTACAATTGTAAAAAAAAAATTTTCACAATTTCATTGTGACCACCCCCCCCCTCCCAAGGTCTAATGGTCCATTACTTACACTGAACTGGTCGCTCTTTGTGCGCGTGTGTGTGTGTGAGAAAAATCGGAGTGGCGAAGATGAAATTTACGTCGCTGCCCCTTGTGTCCTCGTTACACGACATTCCCGTATCGAGATAGCGACGCGTTAAAACAAACAATCAATCGAAGCCCCAGGACGTCGGAGGGGAGAGTTATTTGTTCGGACATTCCTTTAAAAAAATCTGGTCCAATATTTTCCCCCTTTTAAGTGTGACCTTTAGGAGGCTTGACGGTGTACCTCCTGCATAAGTAGTGTCCCTTTCACATTTCAGTCTCAAATTTCACCGGTCAAAGGACTCCTCTTCTCGTTACCTGTGCTTAAGTTTCTGGCCGTTTGTATCCTTTGCCCGCAGTCCATAAAGTTATTACAAGATTAGCCTGGCCCGTAGCGTGCTGTTGCAAGCAGCTTGGAACAGGTCAAGCATTTGAGGTCACGCCATCTCCGGCTGTAGTCAGTGGCGCATTTTATGTGATCGTCGAGTAGGCAAGGCGGGTGCCATGCTGTGTGTGAGCGAAGGAAACTTGTATATTTCGAATTCCGAATTATCAAACACATCTGTCGGACTTCGCCGAAAATTAACCATTTGTTGGGTGGGGGGATTTCTCGGCAGATATCCGAGTAGAGAGCCGGGCAGGCGTGACTACATAACGAAATGTGTTTAATTTCACCCGGTCTCCAGAGAATTGATACATATGTGTGCGTGTTCAGCCGTGGCGAACATAGATGGGAATCGTGGGGGTCTACATAAGTTCGCCTCTTTTTTTTGTTTGCAGGTTGGCTGTATACCTGGCTTAACTGCCACTCAAAGCCGGCAGACAATCTCACCCTAGGCCTGTAGTATGACTAAAAAAGTTTTTTTGTCAGATAAATCACAGAGTGCCAACACAATCTGCCCTCTTGTTAAGTGAAACCAGATCTGAGCATGCCATATCCCACTTAAGCGCACCGTACAGTGTTTACAAATGCATCCCACGCTGTTGGCCCAGGTAGATAGGGAACACCGCGACCGGCAATGATCCTGAACGTCTCCAGTTAATACCTGCTGGCTGTTGACGGACTACAAGAAACTCTTCAGCACTGCCATGCTATGTTAAATGCCATACAAAAATCAAAGCCTAAGTTTACATTAGCTGTGACGATGACTGCACCCGGCGTGAAGGTGGTGTGCTCAGAGCTAGACAAGATTCATCTGAGAAACGTCTTGCCGTGTTCTTTATTCCCACTTACCTGGTCGACACCCATTCACCGTAAATTGTCGGCGGTTGCGGCGCGGTCACGCCGGCGTTGCCTTCAACAGCCATTAACATACGGTTGCACTGCGAGAGGTGTGTTACACTTGGTGTGGCATCACCTGAGAGAGAGAGAGAGAGAGAGAGAGAGAGAGAGAGAGAGAGAGAGAGAGTGTCAAACAGGGAGAGATAGGAGACACAAAGTATTGATTTGATTAGAGACAAATAACCGTAACACGTCTGTGGACAGGGAGATTTGCCGATGTACAATAGCAGCAACTAAATCCACAACAATTGTTAATTAGAACGATACCCATTATTTTGACCGGCACTAAGTCTGTGTTCCCTGTGATCCGAAGTTCCATATTGACGTATCTTAGCAAGGCAAACATAGCAGAACGTCGTTCGGAGTGACTTTTAGCGTGTTTAATCACGGGCTTCTCATGGCACAAGGGGGTTGCTGAGGTCATCAGCTATCGTTGTTTCAGAAACCCCCCTCAACATTACCCAAGAGCTTGCACACAAATACATGATACACGCACTGAGCTACCAGAGTTTGTGTACGGGAGCAGGTCTGAATGGTGAATAGCTCTCGCATAATTCGTTGCAGGAGTTTTACTCACCTAGGTATAGACGACCCAATAGGAAGACTAACGTCAACGCGTATTGCATGTTTGTTGGTCACTGTTGTTGGTCACTGTTGACTATTGCTACCCTCCAGAAGTTCAAACTTGTTCCCAACCTTACAGAGGCGAACGGAAAAGAGAAAAGAGAACTTATTCACGGTCTCTTATGGCATGGAACACGGCGAACAAGGCACAAATCGTCGCGGTTTCGCGCTGGGTTGTATTGTCCACGCTGAACAAACGATCCGAACACTTGCGGCGAGGGGACTGTTCCTGTGTTAGTCGCCGAGCGTCCGGCAGAGGAAAGCAATTAATAAACGGTGTGTTTGCCTATTTCATAGCATCTCTAATATGTTTGCCTTTTTAACACAAGCCTCGGATAGTTGGGTAGCACAGAACAACGGCTGATCTTCTCCATGCGTCCCGTGGTATGCGATATGCTGTCTGAGCTCCGACTGTAACACTTCGTGTACGCACTAGATCTCGGCTCTTCGCCAGACAATACTGAATTCGGAACCAGGCCTGTGTATATTTCACCCACTTCCCAGCGCGTTAGCGTTTGACAGACCAGCCCATCATGACACGCGATAGGGGGATATGCTGCTCTGATTGGCTCCGTGCTATTGTATAGGCAATTCACCGCGCGTACGTTGTTTCAAAAAAAGTGAGCGAGCGAGCACAGTGTGACTGGAAACAGGAGTTAGTCGGGATTAGTTCATTGCCTCGGCAGGGGTGGAAGACATCGATTGACGCGCTTCTTGTAACTTAAGTTGCCGGAAATTGTCCACGGATGTTAATGTGTTAATGAAAGTGACAGAAATGATAGATGGAGCGAGTCATTACGATGAACCGATAACGAGATCGTACGAGCCGCCGCGAGCCATAAAATGACGCAACTGCCAGAGGTCTGTGAAGGGGTCTCGTCTTTGAAAAGGGGGGCTGTACATGCAAGGCTGTAAATTGCCGTTGAAAAACTCACATCGCACAGAAGCTATTGAAAGACAAACACACTGATCAATACTAAAGCTTACTCATGATTTTTAGGTCTCCATTGAAGAGCATTCATTCCCAGACGACCCGTAGGAGGAGTTCTCCCCTAATACCCTAATTTCAAACGAGCCTATTGTGAGCTTGTTTATTCTCTGAGCCATTATTGAGTTGATTGGACGGCTGGAGACCATTGGCACGGGAGACAAGAATATTCAGATTTAGCTCCCTCATCCTGTTTTCCTCTATTTCTTTTTCTGCTTTCTTTTCAAAAGCGTTCAATTTGCAATGACTGGGGGTTGCAGCGTTGATGTAGCGAAAAGCCGAGCCCTAAACCGTGTAAAGACAAAGGCCGGCATTGTTGGAGTGAAAAGCGATCACCATAATACAATCCCTCCGCTCTGTTGTCGCGATTGTTCGTCATAAACAGGCTCTTAATATGCACCTTGTTACAGAATCAGTTCGAGCGGAAAGAGGGGGGACTGATGGAAAAACCAGCTCTTTGTCAATCCCCGGTGGAGTTAATTACGATTGAATGGCGAGCTATATTGGCATACTTTAATGCACACATACATGTTGCATTTTATGGGCATTCCAACGCACAGACAGAAAGAGAAACGAAATGGGGCGACGCTCTGGTGCATTGCGCCACTCCCTGGGCGAATAAATCTGGTTTATTACCTCTCAGCATCACTGCTGTTGAAAATGCAGAAGTCTTTTCTGCACATAATCCCCTCTCGTAACTTTTGCACAACCCCCGCCCCCGTCAGAGAAGAGCGAGCAAGTAAATATGATGAAGAAGGCGCGCAGCTTGACAACTGGAAAACTTCGGCACAGACTGATGCTCCTATGAAAATAGAAAAGTCAACAGTATACATAAACCTCTCTTCATATTAAAAACCTTTTGACGTCGCGACACTTAAAATGTTGTTAAAGTCGACAACAGATGCTGGGAAATCTTCAGAAGCAATCACAGCAGAAGATTTTCCACGCTAAATTGACTTTGGAGAGTTTTTGCAATGAGCTGAGATTTCCCCTGGGTCCCCTGCTCTCCAGTAACGGTCAGCCGCTGCGTTTCACGGTCAACTCCGTAAAAGTTGACAAAACGCCAGAAAGGGACACTTTATTATAGCTTTTACGCATCATCTGGCGCGTTTCATCGTTTACGACGACGGATTCTGCAGTTCTCTCGCTTTCATGCGCCTCCAAGATAAACGCCATCGCCGCATTGCAATCGAAACGCCAACCCATAAATGCAACGCAGATTCGTCGGCGGGAAGACTCGCTCTTTCGCTCTTATCGTGCACTTTATCGACACTGTTTTTTTTTCTTCAAGAGCGCTTCTTTTTAATTTCGCTACGCCCTGGGTGAGGCAGTTTAAGTATCACCACTGGATTATTTCATTTGACAAGAATGAGAAAATACCCGCGAGACCGGGAGTGCATACTGATTCGGAGACATATCCGGGAGTATATCTTTAGAAATTGACCAGTATTCCAGACATGTTGAACACGCACGCTGAAAAAAAAGACGGTTCTTTCTGTTCATGCTCATTTTGCAGTCGGCAATCTCACACGTTGCACTTTCTTAAGCGCTATCGATGCATATGTACAAACTGGAAAATTTAAGGCGTCATCATCCATTATGCATGGCCCTGTCTCAAGATGATTCACACGGGCAGTGTGTGGTCACGTGTTCAAATCCGAGAAACCATGAATAGGTGAAAACGAACGCGCCAAGAGGAATAAAATGAATATATTTCACAAGATCCCCAAAAGATTTGGACCGATGCCACCCTCGATGCAATTCATCCAGGGATGCTTACGTCATACCCCGGGATGAATTTACAACACATTTTCCCCAAGATGGTGTATTTGTGTAAATTCCACGTGTACCTTTGCACGCTTCGCGGTGTAAGTGACATTTTTGTCCCGGGGTTTGAATGTATTACGAGCAATAAACAGGGTATTGAAATTATACAACAGCACAAATCCCATCACGCTTGTACATTTCACATGAGTATTCCCCATGAATACCGTTGATGGTTCAAGTGTACGCGACCCCGCATGTATTCCGTTCTATCGGCTTGTTTAGGGAGCGGGCGGAGAGCAACGACACCCCGAGCATCGTATTGACTTATTTCATGACTAGGCGTTTTCTAGTGATCAATAGGGACGTAAACCCGGATGAAGATTCTTGATATCTTTGTTTGACATTTGGTTCACCAATTGTCTTCCACATTTAGCTTTGATAAGGTATTTTTAGATTTACAGACGAACAAACAGGAAGAAATAAAGGCAGGGCAAACTGGGACAGTTCGAGAAAAAGGATAAAGAAAAAATACGGCACAGGCACACAGACAGACTACTAGAACACGAAACAGATACGAACGGACAGAAAGACAAAGACATACAAAAGCTAAGGATAGGAGAGAGAGAGAGAGAGAGAGAGAGAGAGAGAGAGAGAGAGAGAGAGAGACGCGTTGGGTCTCTTTTTGAATAAAACCTTGCCCCAGATTGTGCGTTCTGGTACGCTCAGAGTCGATCTATATCGTGATACGGATACATTCATTCACGCAGGCTGAATAGCTACGCGTTTCCATGGCAACGGAACTGATATTCGCCCCCAGCGTGAGATTGTTGTAGTGGGTTCATAAGCTCGGCACGACCTCACTTGTTAGCCCTGTCAGTACGGCACCCTTCACTTCAGCCCCACTGCGTCTCGGAGTAGGTGCCCCCTGGGTGTACTTGTGCACGAAATCGCAACCAGCGTTGGATGCCACCAGCCTCGGTAGAAGGAAAAAAGTTCAACCTTTCTTTCGTCAGCACTGTCAATAAATTCCAAATAATAGAGACAGTTTAATTATTAAAATACACCACGTCCAAGACCCCAATAAATCACTGGGTCTCGTATTTCTCGAGTTCTTCCGGAAGCCAGGAGGGGAAAAGGGAACTAGTCTATTTTGGACTTCAAGACAGGAACGTCTGGAGAGAGGGGCATCCTCGTTGATCTTGGAATGATTTGTGCCGTGATAGAACTTAAAAGGAAAGTGACATTAGAGTCAGATTTCACGGTGAAATTTCCAGACAGTTCACTTTGAATAATTATCTTCCTCATAAATACGTATATTGCCAGTTAAAACATGCAAGGAGGCTCGGCGCTAACCGTTGTAGGGTTTGAGGTCGCGTACCAGACACTATAACCGTCTCTTCGGTACTAAAGTCTCGACGATATTATTTTTATAAATATTCAATCAGCTTTCTTCCTCTTTTTTTACTTTGATAGACGGGCTCGTAGTTCTCCATCGATCCACTTCACCGGCATGTCGCCGCGTCTTGTCGTTGCGACAAGAGCAATAATTGAAAAGAAGACTCTAATTAAATACAGCTTCTTTAAACCCTATAAATGTTTACCTACTCGGCGGTATTGGCAATCTTGGATCGCCACCTTTCAAATTCGCGTGCAAACGATAAAATTTATGTCGAAAAAATCTCACGTATTCGTAACGATAATGGCATCTTAAGTCATGGTTTTATCTGGGAAGCTTGAAGGTAATTGTAGAAACAATTAAATCATACTGGCATTCTTCCAAAGAGACAGATTATTACAAAAATGTAAACGGAGTGATTGAAATAACATTGGTGAGTCAGCGCTGTGGTAGAAATCATAGGGCTTATTGAATTGAATCAATGCTACGGCTTGCGCTAGCGGCCGCCGTCGCCTTGGACAAATATTGCCAGGGGCAACTGCCCGGCGATCTTGCATTTATCATATGTGGTTTTGGTTGAAAGTGCGAAAACAATGGTACCAAATAGCTGTGTAGGGTACGGGTAATACAGGGAAGTTACATTAAAGAATTTATGAAAGTCGGGGTTTTCAACTTTGATTATTTGTTTCAAAAAAGTCTAGGGTATTTCAATTTAAGCCAACTCCATGAATGGACTGATCTCACAATATTACTATTATAAGATATAAAATCGAACAAGTATCGTTAAACTGTTGTAAAATAGACAACGACTTGTCCCTTTTTTCAATATTTCGGTGAGCATTGACGATATATGCTGAGGAAACCGTCGGTAAGTTAAACTTTACGTACACAGCATCACATGGAACCGGATGGCCCCGGCGAAACAGCCGCGCTTTGTCAATATGCGCCAGCCAAATCGGGCATTGAGAATGTCAAAATATTTCTTGAATCGAAGTATGTATGGATAAATACACACGTTAAAGTTCCATTAGCTGTATCTTCTGGCGATTTTTCGTTAGTTTTGATTGAAATGATCACTGGCTCATGTTGAATAGCCTGTCAAATAACAGAGAATCGCATATTATTCGGAAACATTACGTGCCCTGCAACTAAATAACATGTGATTTTACAACGAAAATTTCAATTTTTGTCCGGACAGAAATACAAACTCTGTTGACACGCGAATTGCAACGTAGGCATTCTTCTGCACCTGCGCGAGCCATTTACAGCAATTTCAAAATAAATATTCATTACTTATGCCCGGTACTTACGTCGTAGTCCATTGTCCGAGCACGTTTCATAACCAGATGTCTGGCAATCCACAACGCAATGTTGTTTTGATCCAGCAATAAACGTGAACTTGTACATCTGGCGTGATCGCGGCATCACCATATCTGCGTTCTCCCCACCAGCACGCTGAGCACGCCAGACGTCAACAAACGAGCTCGGAAGGGCAACACGTTTGAACAAAAATTAGCAGTTTTATGTGGCTATAACATCACTAATCATGTTTGTTTCTTCGTAAAACAACATTTTGCAAAAAATATGAGCCTCCAACATGGAATTTTCCGAGGTAAAAAATGGTCAAAAGTTACAAATAATGGCACGTTAAGGTTCGTATGAAGGGTCTATGTCATTGCGCCGTAAACGTCATAGAAGTGATAGGAGTCTTGCAACCTGGTGGCGAGGCACTGTCGAATTTCGATGCTACAGCGGGAAAAAAAATCACCGTTTAATGTTGTCACTAGCGCTTGGCAACCTATGTATGTTAAATGGAAAGTTCAGTAACTTTTCTGCCGTCCCCTTTCTCGGTTGCTTTTGTTCGTCAAACCTAACTCCCGCAAAAATAGCACGGGAACCGCGGAATCGATCGCAAGCTTGCCGCTCAAAGCGAAAACGCAGCCGTCTTCAAAAACCCTTTCAAATTGTTTGAACGTGGCTACCAAGATATTTTCCAGATGCACGCACGATGCGCTAAAACTGTCAAATGCCAGCAGGTACTCAGGAACGAGTGCATTTTTCGGTAACTACGTAAAACCAATTAGTTTTCAAGACGGCGTTTTACTTCCCACTGTTATAGTAGATATTGCGTTTCTGAAATGCGTGGATACCTTGATAGTTTTGGAGAACTGCGATCCCTTTGTCTGAAACAGCTTTATTTAAAATATTTGACTTTTGTTTCAATCGGGTTGACAGGACGCCGATTGTTGGCCGCTGGTATGGCAGGTCACGCATCCATTCTAAACCAAGCCGGCAAAAGTTTGATACCCGACATCAAACTAATTCAAGCCTCGAAAGGGTACTGTTTATTATTTTCGCAAGAGTTTAATGTCTGACATATCTTTTCTGGAGTCATTGTTATCACTAAGAGATATGACTGCTTGTTATTGCGCATGCACGAGAAATGTACTGGTTAATTACAGTGAGCAAGCAAAATCTTGGGTGGAGTCCAAAATATGACAGCCTGGGCGCAGCTTTATCGTGAGCGCGGACTTTACGGGCAAGTAAAATTTTAACAAATTTGATAAACCAATGCTTTCTTGTACTCAACAACAAAAAGACAGCAGAACACTTTGTTGTTTTAAAAAAAGATTCAAAAGCTATTATGCCAAGAAACGTTGGTTTTTGTAAATGACCTTTAGAAAACGTAGTTGAATCACTCCTTTCAAAAGTAAAGAATTGTACGAGTTCATTTCCAACACCCTTTGTGACCATATCGGTGTCTTTTGTCAAGGTCGAAAGTTTAATTACTTCTCTCCCGCGTCAACTGCTTTGCCATTATCCAACGTCATTGCTCATTAAACAGCTTTAAACCATATCAATTGCGATATGATAATGAGAGTCTTACAACACTCTGGGGTATTTCGTTTTTTATTGCCTCGACCATAAATCAGAATTAGAAGTGTCGAAATATTTTCTTGGCCTCCATACCATTACATTCTCTGTTTTCTTTTCGCTGTAATGTTATCCTTTCTAACATCTGTCATCGAAATGTCGGTGGGCTGCCTACAAAAAGCGGAGAGAAAGGTCGGCTATGCATGTTCTCAATTTCTATGACAGAGATGATTTTCGCTGGCCATCTTAGACCAGTAAGATCAAGTGAGATAATACGATTTTCATAAAAGCGAGCTGTCCAGAGACCAGACACGACTGAATTTGTCAAAAAATCACCGGAATGATGGAACTTATCCCGTATTTTAGGTTTGTTTTGATTATTCAAGCATCGCTGCAAAGTGACAAGTGCTTAGCTACAGTGTGTCATATTAATCACTAGTAACTTAGGGAGTCGCTAGGGGTTAGATTTTGGATAGCGTAAACGGCTGGGCGCCCCAAGAAAAAAATGGACTCTAGTTCCTATCCGAAGGTTTGTGCCAGATTCACTGATCTTCGAATTCATTAGTGAAATTATCACTTCCTAGGTTTGATTTTAAAATGTGTCCTTTTTCGATCAAAATGTCCATAATGTAATCGCCGTGACTTTTTGGCAACACAACGTTGATCCATAAGTAAAATGTACGGTACAAATATTCTGCGTTGTGCTGACTGGCTCGTTTTTTTTGCTCTATTGCCAACAATGATCACTTGCGCGGACATTTTGTTTGCGTCGATAACAACTATCAATTCGAAATAGAAAAAAAAATCAAATTCAAAGTCTAATTAATAATACCATTTCAAAAAACAATAATCGTACCACAACGATTTGCATACGTTATGAATGCGTTCTTTTATGAATGTGTACTTTATTTAGATTTAGTGATTGAAATTACTGATCGTGTCCAATGAAATGACATTGATACTTTACTGATGAGATTAACGATCTTTATTGTGATTTCATCTACGCTGTGTAAACCAATTACTTCATGACTTGTTTTGATTTGATTAATTTCACGCTGTAAGGAAAATACTTAATATCCCCTTCTCTAGATTTCATTAACCTTTGATTGTGGATATTAGAAACCTTATCGATCAACCAATTAATCAATCACACCTTTCGTACAGTGATTCTTTATTTCTTCGCAATGAAGGACCGGTTCGTGGGAACACCCGTTTTTGCGAATCTCTTCAATTGTACAGCAAGATGTGTCGTCATCTTTCAGCCGATTGTGATACAGACAGACAACCATGAAGTAAAATTGTAAATCGTGTCTGATTAATGCTGGTTATTTGTAAAATATTATCACCATAACTACCACAACCTCTATCTTATTTTTCTCCTCCTCCTCCTCCTCCTCCAATCATTATCATCATCATCATCATCATCATCATCATCATCGTCGTCGTCGTCGTCGTCGTCGTCGTCGTCGTCGTCGTCGTCGTCGTCGTAGTCGTCATTCTCGCTATCTCCATCATTATAACAACTGTTATTATTTACATCGATGATATTTTGTGATGTCAATTCAGTAACCTGTCTTGTATTGTTTCGACAGCAACTGCTACAGTCAGTTCAGTCATTTACCGGGGGGGGGGGGGGGGGGGGGGGAGAGTTGAGAAACGCGATCCACATGCAATAGGACTGAGAAACATCCACCTGTTTCTAGCAAAGACACAAAGCCGCCACTGACTTGAAGACATATGAAGTTTCTATCAGGAAGGCTTTCAGCAGTTTTGAAACAAGAATAACTAGGACCATGCATCAGGCTGCTTAAGGACACTAAACGAAACTTTGCTGGAATTAAGACAGTAAATATATACACCAATGGTTTGAATTGACGTAATATTTCTGCCCCCCCCCCTCCTCCCGTGCTGTAACTCTCATCAAAAGTAAATCGAATCGACAGGGTCAACATTGACAAGATCACTATCCTAAACAAAAACACTGGTGTTACGTGCAGAGAAAACGAACAAAAGGGTGAACTCAGCAGTTTCCGTTTAAACAAAATTATTACGAAAACAAAACTAATTGCTAAGTTAGGGACAGAGTACAAGCTTTAAAAGTGTACAGACTACTTATCTCAGCTGGGACGGCAAAGCTCCAGTCTCAGAGTTGTTACAGTCAGTCGGATGAATGAACAGTCCTTTGGCTTGCAGGCTTGAAGCTGCACAAAGACCACAGTATAAATCCAGCGTTGACAGTGAAGGTCTTGAAAAGTCTTGAGAATGACTACTGCTGGAGTTTAGTAACACACAAGAGACACGATCCCAAAAGTCTGATGGAAGCTGTGCACGTCCCTTTTATAAAGGCATGTAAGAACAATCTAGAACTTTATTGACATGCTAATTACTGTTCTAAAATTATCTCCCTTCACAACTAATCAACTTTCCAGAACATTCCAAACATGACTAATTGAATTCAAGGTTGTGAGGTCATTAAGGGCAGTGACCTTGAGAATGTTCTAGACTAATTGAACTCAGGTCATGATGAGTGTGGGGTAAATGACCTACATAACACACCCCTCTTCAAAAAAAGAAAATTTTTCAAAGAAAAATCTTTCTTTTACAAATGTAATCTTGAAAAGGATTTAAGTACTCAAATTTTGTTTTACTCTAAAGTAAAATTTCTTGAAAGTGAACAACAATAAAATTTCTTGAAAGTGAACAACAATAATTTCTAAATACGAGAGAGACAGTCTGCAATTAAATTGTCTCTGCCTTTGATATGTCTAATGTCAAGATTAAACTCCTGTAACATTAAACTCCATCTTAGCAATCTCTGATTTTTGCCTTTAAATTTCTGCACAAAAACAAGAGGGTTGTGATCAATATAAACCACTATTGGCTGATTTGAAGAAGTAACATAAACTTCAAAATGCTGTAAAGCTAATATCAAAGATAAACACTCTTTTTCAATTGTAGAGTAGTTTCTCTGGGATTTGTTAAATTTGCGTGAAAAATAGCAAACAGGATGATCTATACCATGACTATCCTCTTGCAATAAAACAGCACCAGCAGCCGTATCACTAGCATCCACAGCTAATTTGAATGGCAAAGTGAAATCTGGTGCAGACAACACTGGAGCACTTTGCAGTATGGCTTTAAGTGTATCAAATGCCTGTTGGCATTGCTCTGACCAAACAAACTTTACTTTCTTTTTAAGTAAGTTAGTCAAAGGCTCAGTAATTGTGGAGAAATTTGGACAGAATTTTCTGTAGTAACCAGCCATACGAGAAAGCGCATCAGTTGTCGTTTGCAGTTTGGTATGGGAAAACTTGAAATGGCACTGATTTTAGCATCAACAGGTTTTACCTCACCCTGTCCTACAGTATGTCCGAGGTAAGTTACCCTTGCCCAACCAAACTCAGATTTGGCAAGGTGACAGTCAACATTGCTTTGCTCAGTCTCTCAAAGAACTTCCGCATGAGCTTGATGTGTTCCTCCCAGGTGTCACTATACAGGACGACGTCGTCAACGTAGGCTGCACACCCGTCTAGCCCGGATATGACGTCGTTGATCATCCGTTGGAACGTTGCCGGAGAGTTCTTCATTCCGAATGGCATCACCTTGTACTGGAACAATCCGTCTGGTGTAACAAAGGCGGATATTTCACGAGCACGATCCGTCAGAGGGACTTGCCAAAATCCCTTCAGTAGGTCAAATTTTGTCACATACTTGGCTTTTCCCACTCGGTCGATGCAGTCATCAATCCTCGGGATTGGGAAAGTGTCTGTCTTTGTTAAAGTGTTGACCTTCCTAAAGTCCGTGCACATACGATAACTGTGATCTGATTTGGGAACAAGTATGCACGGCGAACTCCAGTTACTTTTACTGGGTTCAATAAAGTCATTGTCCAGCAGGTATTTGACTTCTTCCTGGAGATATTTCGCTTTTGTTGGATTCAGTCTGTATGGATGTTGTTTTACAGGCTTACTGTCCCCAACATCAACGTCGTGATAGATGACGTTTGTCCTCGTTGGAACATCTTGAAACAGGTGTTTATATTCATGGAGCAGTTCTTTCACCTGTTGTTGTTGTTCTGGCTGGAGGTGTGCCAACTTTGTAGACTCCAGCTTCTCCAGGATTTCTGAGTTCTGAAGCTTGACCGAGCCCAGCTTTGAGTTTAGAGTATTTTCACTTAAGTCAGTTTCAGTATCACTATCTTCATAATGGTTTGAACTGACTGCACTGACAGGCTGAGTTATAGTAGGATTATCCCTATCCAAATATGGCTTAAGCATATTTATGTGACATAGCTGTTTTGTTTTCGCCTGTCAGGTGTTATTATGATGTAATTTAAATCACTCAATTTCTTATCAATTAGGTATGGCCCAAAGTAACGAGCATGGAGTGGTTTGCCAGGAATTGGAAGTAGAACAAGAACTTTTTGACCTGGTTCAAACTTCCGTTTTGAGGTGCTTTTATCATATTTGGTTTTCATTGACTGCTGAGATGACTCAAGATTTTCTCTGGCTAATTCACATGCTTTAGAGAGTTTTGTACGAAAATCTGACACATATTGCAAAATATTCAGACAATCATCATTGTCTGATAGGAATTTCTCTTTAACGAGCTTAAGTGGGCCACGGACTGTATGTCCAAATACAAGCTCAAATGGGCTAAAACCAAGAGACTCTTGAATTGACTCTCTAACAGCAAAGAGCAGAAAATGAATTCCTTCATCCCACTGCTTCTCTGTGTCAAAACAGTAGGTCCTAATCATGTTTTTCAAAGTTTGATGAAATCGCTCAAGAGCACCCTGACTTTCTGGATGATAGGCGGAGGACCTATACTGTTTAATGCCTAGCTGATCCATTACTTGTTGAAAAATACCAGACATAAAGTTGGAGCCTTGATCGGACTGGACACATTTAGGGAGGCCAAATAAAGTGAAAAATTTGATTAAAGCTCTCACTATAGTCTTTGTCTTTATATTTCTCAGTGGTATGGCTTCTGGGAACCGGTTGATGTACCATTATTGTCAGCATGTACTCTTTTTTTTTTTTTTTATTTTTTTTTTTTTTTTTTTTTTTTTCTTTTCTTTCTCGTGGTTGTTTTGGAACCGAGTTGATGTACACATAATTGTCAACATGTACTCATTTCCTGATCTTGTTTTTGGTAGGGGCCCAACACAGTCTATTAGAATCCTACTAAATGGTTCTTGAAATGCAGGAATTGGCTGTAAAGGGGCCTTTGGAATGGTCTGATTTGGCTTTCCTACCATTTGACATGTGTGACAAGTTTTACAGAAATGTGCTACATCCTGCCTGAGATTAGGCCAATAAAAGTGACTGAGAATTTTGTGATAAGTTTTCCTTACTCCCAAATGACCAGCCAGGGCGTTTCATGGGCCAGGCGCAATATTTCAGCACGATAGGGCTTTGGAACCACAATTTGATGTTTTATAGCCCAGTCGTCATCACCCAAGACATCTGGAGGTCTCCATTTACGCATGAGAATACCAGATTTTGTATAATAGGAAACAGAGCTATCTGAAGTTTTATCTTCATCATCTACCCTGTCAAACAAAGACAAAATATCTGGGTCTTTGTGTTGTTCTGCAATGAGATTTGATCTAGAAAATGTCTGACTTTGGTCAGCAGAAGTTTTACTGGAAGTTCAAATCCACGAGGGATAACGGAATGATCCGTGTCAAACACCTGACTGAGAAAGGTGTCATTTAAGTCAACATCTGTGACATTATTTTGAGAGTATTTTGATTCTCGGAAGTTTTCTTTGACATGGCTCGAGTAATAGCACATGAAGGAAATAAATCGGGTATCTCTTGTTCAATTGGCTCTGGATTTTGATCTAAACTAGGATTATCAGTCACAAGTGGATTAGTAATGACCTTGTCCCCAGCAAGGTCGTTTCCAAGAAGAAGGTGAATCCCTTCAAAAGGCAAAAAAGGCCTAATACCTAAAGTCACAGGTCCAGAAACAAAGTCCGAAGACAAATAGACATTATGGAGAGGAACAGGAATAAAGTCATTGCAATCTACCCCCTTAATAAGAACTTTAGAACCTGAAAATGACTTTTCAGAAAACGGCAGGGTATCTGCCAACAAAAGAGACTGGGAAGCCCCGGTATCTCTTAAAATTTTGACAGGGGTAGCGGAAGAGAAATCACTAGAAAGTGATATAAAACCATCATGAATAAATGGTTCGAAAATACCCATAATGCTATCTTGAGAAGAATTGACCTTGACCTCATTAATTGGGGATAAGAGGGTTTAACCTCAGAAAATGTGTTGCACACATTATTAGACTCTAATTGAGTTGATGAAGAAATAAAGCCGGTGGGCTTAGATCCACTTTGACCACTTGACCTTCACGTTTTCTTTTCAATTTGAAACACTCTGACATTAAATGGCCGTCTTTCTTACAATAATTACAAGAAAGTGTACCGAACTGTTTGTCAGAAGGAGATTGAGACTTGGGATCTGATGATGTGGGAGTGTTACTTGAACTCTGTGAACTGTTGTCATTTGATTTCTACTGTCCTTTGAAAAATTCTTGGATGAAAAGGAGGAGTTAAATTTACCTGCATTGTTTCTGTATGAAAAGGACTGGGATGGTTTGCTGAGAAATGAAGATTTGTGGGTCAATGAATAATCATCGGCCAAACGTGCAGCAACCCTCTAATGTATCTGCCTTTTGTTCATTGATAAACGTCTTGATGTCACTCCGGATGCACCTTTTAAATTCCTCAATCAAAACAAGTTGTCGTAATTTGTCATAATTCTGACTGACCTTTTCCGAAGAACACCAACGATCAAACAGTTGTTCTTTTGTTCGAGCAAATTCAACATAAGTTTGATCCTTCACCTTCTCACAATCCCTAAATTTCTGACGGTAAGCTTCAGGCACCAACTCATAGCCCTTGAGAATTAATTCCTTCACAGAATCATAATTTGAAGCCTGCTCTACTGACAACTGAATGTAAATTTCTCTGGCTTTACCCACCAAAGCACTCTGCAAAAGCATAGACCAGGACTCCTTAGGCCAATTCAGACTCTGAGCAATTTTCTCAAAATGAAGGAATATTTATCAACATCCTTTTCTTGGAAAGGGGGAACTAGCCTGAAATGCTTAGTGATGTCAAACTTGTCTGAAGGGAAGAATTTTCCTGACTGTCCAAGCTCTAAACGTTTTATTTCTACCTGTAATCGCTGTTCTTCTAATCGCAATTCTTTTTCTCTCTGTCTTTCTTCCATTTGTAATTTTTCCTGCCTTTCCCTTTCTTCCATTTGTAATTTTTCCTTTTCTAATTCCAATTTCTTAAGCTCCAAATCTGCCTGTCTCTCTTTTTCCATTTGTAATTCTTTCTCTCTCATTTGTAATTCTAGTTTCTTGATCTCCAAATTTGTCTGCATTTCTAATTCTAATTTTCTGAGTTCAGAGGTAGACTCGGGCTCATAATCTTTCAGGGTGGATTCCTCAAATTGGCCTAAATCAACTAGATGTTTGGCAATACGGTACTGTATTTCCCTCTTGCGCATAGATCTTTTGACTTCTACTTTAAGGAAATTGGCCAGTGTTATGAGGTTGTCTTTTCTGAGGGATTAAATGTGTCCTGATCAAGGTCATCCATAAATTCGTCTGGTTTAAATTCCGCCATGATTAAATTTCGCTGAGTTCACAGTATACAGTAGTTTTGAAAAGGCTGTCAAAATGTTGTCAAACGGCTCAAAATATTCGTCTCCCGGACGAGCCCCCAATTGTTACGTGCAGAGAAAACGAACAAAAGGGTGAACTCAGCAGTTTCCGTTTTAAACAAAATTATTACGAAAACAAAACTAATTGCTAAGTTAGGGACAGAGTACAAGCTTTAAAAGTGTACAGACTACTTATCTCAGCTGGGACGGCAAAGCTCCAGTCTCAGAGTTGTAACAGTCAGTCGGATGAATGAACAGTCCTTTGGCTTGCAGGCTTGAAGCTGCACAAAGACCACAGTATAAATCCAGCGTTGACAGTGAAGGTCTTGAAAAGTCTTGAGAATGACTACTGCTGGAGTTTAGTAACACACAAGAGACACGATCCCAAAAGTCTGACTGGAAGCTGTGCACGTCCCTTTTATAAAGGCATGTAAGAACAATCTAGAACTTTTATTGACATGCTAATTACTGTTCTAAAATTATCTCCCTTACACAACTAATCAACTTTCCAGAACATTCCAAACATGACTAATTGAATTCAAGGTTGTGAGGTCATTAAGGGCAGTGACCTTGAGAATGTTCTAGACTAATTGAACTCAGGTCATGATGAGTGTGGGGTAAATGACCTACATAACACTGGTCATACAGTTGAACAAATATCATGGACAGTTCCACCTAAAACGTTTTGAGGGAGCGAGAAGCAGCTTACTGCATCAGCGAATTCAATGCAATATTGGCAATCAATAAAACAGTCCACTGCCAGTAATTGACTCAGGGACTTTTAAACGTTTGGGAACTTCCATTTCTTGTTCCGATAAATGGTGGTCAAACTGTGGTCAGGTTTTTTCTCTTATGATCTCAACCCTGGTGTAAATTCTATTCACATATATATTCTGTCCCGGAAGTAACAATATTTGTTTGCAGCATAAGTGACTTCGTGTAAGCCAACATGCAACTCTCTGCTTGGGTGTTGATTGTTTCAGCCTAGCAAAACAACAATTAAAACAATAGGGGGCGCTATCACCTAGAATTCGGTCGTGGCGATGTCTGCCTCTTACTCACTCTAGAGTAATCGAAGTCTCTCACAGTGTCACTTTAGTTCACGTCCACAAAAGTATTCGTATAGATCGTTGTTTGAAAAGTTTTAGAATAAAACACAAATGACACCACTTAATGTAATAAAAATTAGAAATCAATAATCATAGCCACTATAAAATGTCCCATTGAAAAGTAACTAAATACGAGCGTCAGTTTTTGAAGCATGGAAAAAATTACAATAGCATAGCTTGACAGGAGAAAGTTCACGTAAATTCTTAGTAAGAATTACAGCCCGGATGTCCGTGGCACTTCCAACTTGTTACATCACAAAAAACTCAAGGTCAATTCCAGGGAAAGACCTGCTCTGCAGGTTTGATATTTCGCATATGAAGTAGGGTACTGAAATCGGTTAGTTTTGGTAAGTTTGATATGTGAAATCGCCCGAATTCAGTGCATCCTCCTATAATTGATTTGGCACTTCTTTCAGTGTCAATATTATGCATCATATTATAGCTGTTCAACGCATCTTTATTGCTATACCTTAACCCTCGACCCTAGATTCATAGACTTGTCCGTCTCTTTGTCGTGGCTGCATGTATATCCGTCATTTCTGGTAAGACAAGCAATCATCGAGTAAGACCAACGACTTCAAGGGCACACATTTGTTTCATTATTGGTCAGCAACTAATCCTTAATGATTAAATAAATGTTTGACAATATTTAATAACCGAGTTATTCGTCTTCATCATCACTACATTAGGTCCATAAAGTGAAGGTGAGAAACATTCAAGTATATTGCTTACCACGTAACGGGGATGGAAGTTGAAAGTACTTGGATTTAAATGTTGTGCTGTTGCCAAATACAATTTACGGATCTGCCCGGTGTTGCTGATGTTGCCCTCACTTTTCATGAACAAAATGGAAGTTTCAGCGTAGAGGGCGCTATCACCATTACTTTGACTCTGATGATGTCTGCCCAGTGATACGCCGTAAAATCAACGTTCGAGTCGACCCTTCACATCATCGCCGTAGTTCACGCATGCATAGGATCCATCAAGGATCAAAACTTCTGAGATGCCCAGATTTCAAGTTTTGACAATCAGGACAATGCTTTCGGTGAATCGCACGTAAATGCTCAAATTATTTACCGATCTCGAAACGTCAGATTTGCCGATCTCGGGTCGTCATCTTCTTGCGTGTAGCGAACAGATTACTTTATCACTTCATCATCCAGTCTATGGCTACTGTACTAGAGATATATAAAAAACTGAATGTATTCGAGGAGCAATTATCCGTGAACGTGAACGTGAACGTCGGTTACCTTTACCGACAAATACATATTTTATCAGCCTCTGAAATATTCAGTTTCCCTAAATGACAAAAATCAATGAAAGCACAACTTCTATTACAACTTTAAAATGATTTTCTGATTCTTAACATTTAGCAATAATTTAAATAAGTCTGAAATAGAGTATCCTCGGAAACTAAAATTTTAAAAACTTTCAGACCACAGATGGCAGAGAAGATCATGGCTTGACCAAGACGAAAATATTACCACTCGAATTTCATATTTAAAATTCACCTCCTATTTGAAGACTTGGAAGCTCTCAACTAAATTCCAGAGCTATCAGTCAAGCACTTTCGGATTTTGAAAAGGGGGAATTCTCTATCAAAAAAGCACCTTTGCACATTCTAAGCTTGTTTGAACAAATACGAACAAGGACACCCCTGGGAACTTATTTATCAAATTTAACAGCTATTGGACCAAATGGAAAAGTTTACTTTATGATCACTTAAAAGTTGTATGATTTTCATTATCATTTGAGCAAAATGCAAAGTCGGGTCATCATCTCCCAGTGACATGTAATCCAGCATGAGAATATATGGGTTTTTTTTCTGACCGATGGTTTCACAGAAGAATGAAAAAGTTGAGACAATCAGCCCTATCTGATAAAATCCACACACCGGGGAGATGAAAGTGAAAAGCGCATCTGTAAACACAATACTCGTCCATTTTCGCGAGCCAACGCTTGTTTGGTCCTGTTCCATAACCTACGCAAAAATATACGCGAGTAGCTGTTGCAATCAAATAGCCCGTGGCTTATTACGACGATGTACTCGTTGGTTATGACTGCAAACGAACTTTAAACATAATCATTAAAATGTCGACTCCCGGCTGCGAGTGTGCTTCAATGCGTTTAGACCGTTGATATCTCACACTTGGAAGGTGTTGCCACCGGGCCTGTGATTGCCATGCACCAGACTCATCTCATCAAGCACTGTGTTGCGATGGCGTACTACTAAAACTATTGATCTCTTCTCTCATATTTGCAATGTGCCTGCGTAATTAAGGCAGAGCGCGCCCTGGGGACAGAAATTCGGGCTTTCAAATTTTATCTGTTCTCTTCTAATCTACCACTTGTTGGCTAATTTTAAAGCTCTCGGGGAAAGAAAAGTTTTTACCGTCTTAGTTTTTCAAAAATCGAAAATGTTATTTTCCCCCATAGAGTTGACACAGGGATGGCGGCCATTTTGAATTTCAAATATCGCGAAATCTTTGATAATTTGTCTCGCAAATACCAAATTTTGCAACCGTAACCCCTGATTTTTATTCTTGCTTTGGTCAGAGAATGGCCGAAAGTTTCATTGAGGAAAGTTTGAGCAAACATTTAAGTCTTTCACTTTTGAGGCGCATATTACCTTAAGTCACGTAACATCATACAATGGAACTACTAAAGTAAAAATAGAGAACTCAGCGCCATGGCAGGACGAACTCAAACTTCCCGTCCAACCAGCTTCCGGTATGCACGTAGGTAGGCAGCCAGCTTCAGCAGCTTACTCTTTCAATTTCCGCTTTTCGTGAAAGAGTCGTGTTACTTCTCATAACATCAGCCTTTCAGAGGATGTCGGGATAGTATATTTTAGGGATTAGACAGTTTTGATAGAAACGCAAATACATTAATACATTGATTTTTTGCCCGAACTGCATTACACAGTACGGGTGACAGTACAGAATTTCACTGCATAGTATTAGCATGGTAGAGATTTTCATATCCTGATAAAATCTGTCTTGATCGGTAAAGGTCACGTTCACGGTTAATTCTCGCTACCTTTAATCAGATATTGTCTTCCGCGAAGGGGTCAAACGACATGATATTGAAATGCATTGCGGGTTAAAAAGTCGACTTCTGACCACAGCAAGTTTTAGAGTATGACATAGTGATCTGAGAAATACTTTTAACGCAAATGCGATCGTTTTCAAGGCGTAAAGTTATGTTTGTTGGTGAAAGTAGCTCAACTCATGTATGTTTCCATCTTTTTCGGCATTTCTGGTGTGGCATTCAAGTATAACCTAAAACTTTATTTTGACTTCTGTAATCTTATGTGTTTTACCTGTAGAGATCAGTTATGTCGAAAATATGGTCGACCACCTGAGATTTTTAGACTCATTCATATTTCGTCTATGAAATACTATCAATTTTCATTTATCTTCAGCACAGTAACCTTAGACTTGATGATGAAGTGACATAGTGATCCGTTTCCACACGCAAAGGTGATTGCCCGAGATCGGCGGCAAATGTTACGTTTCAAGATGGGTGAAAATTCAAGCTCCCACGCACTGCGATTCGCCGAAAACATTATCAATATCTAGGCATCGAGGCCAATCCAGTGATGTCAATAACACAGACAGGCACACGAATTCTTCCTATTCTCAAATCTTTTGTCACTTTTCAGACAGCCAGATTGCGATGGCGGCTGCAGCTTTGACTTGTTTTGAGAGGTAGTAAAATGCACAGGCGTAACGAGGCATTTTTATAGTCTAAGCAAAATATATTGATAATTATGAAATACGAACATTATTGATAAAATAAATCTGGTATTTTATCAGGGTTAAGCTTCTTTCCGTTCTACAATACTTGAAAAATCACTGAACGGGTTCAACAGGCTTTTGAGTTTCCTTTCAGCTCTATCTCTGCAGTACATGGAAAGTCACCGAACGCGCACAGTTTTTCCTGGTCATGGACATCATATCATATTTGTACATCACTGTTTACAGGCGGTGAAAGCAACAATGTGAATGCTCATTGTCGTACACATTGCATGCTATACTACAACAGCGCAAATTTGGCATAAATTCAGAACACCAGTTAGGATCAAATTCCTGTACAGTTAGGCATTTTTATACGTATACTATGATGACAGTAATATTATATTTTTTATCAGAATTTTTCACCATGGTGGCGTATAACCATCTCATAATGACTCTTTTCTGTTTGATAGCCCACACTCTGAAGCAGTTGTAAAATATCCTACAACCAAACTGAACCATGAACAGAAAGCCTCACAACAGGACGGTCTGATAGTAACGAGTGCTTGGACACGCCAGGCCTCGGGATCGACAAACAAACGATGCGTTATATCGTTTCTCTCTCGCCTCTGAGACATGTTAAGTTTGATAGTTATTCTCGAACGAGAACAGACTTGAAAGGAATTAGACATCTGAGCGAAAGGAAATTTTTAATATTGACCCAAAACATGTCTCCTGGAAAGGGAAATGTTCATGTAAAACACGTTAAAGCAGGTAAAGGACTGAATTCACATCAAAAGTCTCGATTGCTCTACAAACTAAATGGAAGTCTTCGCGACCACGCGACCAGTGACTCATGTTTACTTTCCGGGAAGCATTCTGGATCGCGAGCAATGGTCATTATGTCAGGCTTGGCTTGGCAACCGTTCCGAAATGACCACGTGACAGTTTCTTTCTTGGAAGGGCATCTTACAGTTTCCCGCCGTTGGTCATTTTGGTCACCGACACCGTGGTGTAGGCAGTGCAGAAGAACGCGGTCACATTTAAGATTTCCTAGCGACCATTGTACAAACTTTGGCTGATTGCGGTAAGTTTAATTAATATTTATTTTTGAGACTTAAGTATATGGCGTTCATCACGAGTAAATTTGACGTTCCTCAAGAACGATTTAAAACTAATCTCTCTCTCTCTCTCTCTCTCTCTCTCTCTCTCTCTCTCTCTCTCATCGTTAATTGTTTACCATAATTTTTTTTTATTTTCATCACCTCACTTCATTTTGACGAAGTATCTAAGCAGTAATATCGAGTACAGGACAACATGAACAAATAAAAAAAGTTGTTTTTAAACTACAGAGCCGGTATGAAAACTTACTGTCGACACTTAGCACGGTTTTATATTTAAGACATGTTTCACTAACCCGGAAATACAAATACTTTTCGACGTGTTGGAACATTTTGACTCAAAATTCAACTCAACGGGGAAGGCAGAACACACAGTCGTTCAGGCAAACTGGCTTATATTTTGATAATTTCATCTCGGCAACTATTTATCTGACTGTCACATTATCCACTTCGACTTCTCGTTCATACTGAACATTCCAACAAGTAAACGAAGCGTATTGAAGATTTATTTCAAATGTGTGGGTGAGTTTTGAACGATCTCGAATGACGACCTCGCTCCGCAATATTAATCTCGAAATCAATACAGAAATATGGGCGTTGCAACCACGTTTTCAGATTTCAACACGACATTGTTTCTTCTACGAACAGTACAACATATACAATCAATAAACCGTGATTAAACGACTACCGTCGATGTATCATCAAGCATTTAACAAATTAAGACATTATATCGTTACAGCAAGCCATGGATAAAATAAGACAGTGTTACAACACACATGTAGTGACGAATTCCATTCATCACTTTTTCGCTATACTACGGGTCACTTTAAACTTGCCCAAAGTCTGTGGGCGTAGAAAATATTAAACAGAGTACGATGAGGTATGGTGATCGCGAAATTGAAGCTATCGTGGGGTGAACGTGATGGCTTAGCCAGCCATGAACTGCCGCGTACGCCAGAGAAAAGCCAAGCTACAAGGACCAGTCTTGGTTCACTTATACACACTATTCTATTCAGATCTTAGGGACAGGATAGAAATTGCAGGGAGAGGGCCGGTGTTTTTCAAAATGACGCTTCAAAAGTTTTTGCAAGAAAAAGAGTGACCCTCCCAAATTTTCATGAGCAAAAAACAGCGACCCTCCCCCTGCGTGCCACAGTCCGTATCAATAATATCTTAATCGATATATATTTTCTCATTTGACCTTTGAACTTTCAAAGAATACTTTTTAATCTTTACAAATAATCACTTTGGTGAAATTCCAATATCATATTTGTTGTTCACATCTGCTTTTTCAAGCACCCAATTCTCATCAGTTCATTTATATCAATTGTCAAACGTTTATAAAAGCACAGATTTGCTTGTTTTGTATTTGGAAAAAATTGTTCATAATTTCCTCATAGACTCTAGTGCATAGTGAATCAACATTTCTGTGAAATTCCAAAATCATTTTTTTTTGCACATATACACTTGTAAACACACTATTCTTATCAAGTACATTAATACAAATTATCAAGAATCTATAAATGCACAGATGTTGCCAGTTTTATATTGGAAAAAAGTTGTCCATTGTTTTCTCATAGGCTTACATGTATTCCAATAAACATTTTTGTGAAATTCCAAATTCAAATTTCTTGTACACACATGTACTTTTTACCTTCCACATCCAGCAAAGTACATTTACATAAATTATCAAACATATATAAATGTATAGACATATAGCTTGTTTTATAGGGGGAAATTGTTACTAGTTAGCCCAATAAATTGTAATGTATTGTGATGTGATATTTTTGGTGAAGCATTGTATCGGCCAGATATTACCTTCTCATAAGTTTCGCAAAATATGATGACCCTCCTCAAAGGCATGCGTGAAATTTCATGACCCTATAAAATGCTTGCGCGGAAAATAGCGACCCACGCCCAAAAATGACCGGCCCTACCCCCTCTGTAATTTCTGTCCGGTCCCTAATTAAGTGATTGGGGAGGTTGAACAGTCGGTGTCGACCATAGCGTTGGTTAGTGAAATGGGAATCACAAGTGAAAAGACAAATTCGAAGTGGCATCGACTTGTGTTACGGAAATACTGCTTTTATCACGGTCACTCCACATTTGACCTTAAGTAGTCCAGCTGAGTTGGGCTGTATTGTCATTAACAACGATATATAGAGAACACACGGTGACCTGTCAGTTTGCAGTCGAAACCATTGTAGCGATCCAAATATAAACAGGCACAAAGATAATTATTAGGTCTTCGGATGATCTTGTTACACGTTGTTTGCGAGAGTACGAGTAATTGTTTGAAACTCAAGGTTGACCGCTGCATATGAACCACAACCCCCCCCCCCCTCTCTCTCTCTCTCTCTCTCTCTCTCTCTCTCTCTCTCTCTCTCTCTCTCTCTCGCTCGCTCGCTCGCTCGCTCTCTTTCTCTCTCTCTTAACCGTCATGGGCGATTATTTTGCTCCTGTGTAAAATTATAAACAATTACTATCGAGGTTTCAGAAACTTAATAATTCGCACATGTTTATATCTTGCACAGGATCTTTATAATGGCCTTGAAATATCAAGGCACGGCCTATACACAGCCCACATTAGACGGAATACTATGTTCGGTTACATTGGGGTGAAATGCCCTAAACTGACATTGCTTGACCCGAACAAAAACTAGTTGACCTTTTCACTCACATGCGATACTCAACCTCCCGTTGCTTTGGATGCCACGATTCAGTGATTTTGAGAGGTTCAATCAACGAGTGGTACCAATATTGAGTATATCTCAATCGACATATCATTTTCCAGCTGTGTCACCTGCTGCACACAATGCATACACCCGCAACGGATATTATCCGACCACACTCCTGCAATTGACTCGCGCTTTGGCTTCAAATTTCAGTGTATTGTAAGAAGAGTACTATACAGCTAATTTTGAACATCAGGTCTTTTCAGAATTTTATTCGCATAGTCCACTCAATATTGTCACAATCGTCTATTCCAGATTCCGACTCGGAGTGAACATCGAACACGGCACCGTTCTGCGATGAAGTCGAAGGCGTTTCTAACTTTGGTTGCCATGACTACACTTCTTCTCCATCGAGGGGCGGGTTTTTCCTTCCCGTCGGTCGGTAAGGTCATTCAGTGACATTGTCATCAACTGTAAACAGTAGATTGAAAATCAGAACCACTCGCGTAGTATCGTAGTAAGTGGAATTGGAAAGTTGAGTTTTGGTATTTTTTACGTTTACTGCTTTATCAACATTTCTTAGGTTGCGCATCCTATCGTCTCTTAAACCTTTCTCCATGGTGGGTCACGTAAGTCATCCAGTTGTCCTTTCCCTGCGTACGATTGCAGAAGTTTGAGGAAGTTTGGCCATGTTTCAAAGAGAACAATTTTGTCAAAATCTTGACACCCCATTGGCGGTATTAAGCGATGACGATACGAGCAGAAAATTGTACCATTACATGAAAAAATGCTAAGCTATGTCAATTTTCAAAGCCCACTCGCTATACAATAAGTCTGTTGAAATCGAAGATTTCCAGTAAAGCGTTTCCAACAAAAGAAACAAAGGTGTTATTGTGGAACGGTCTAACGTTTCCTCCATTCTCTTTAAAGGAGGTGTCGACAAAAACAGAATTGAATTCAAATGGGCGCCACGTGAACGTGCTCAAGAACTGAGGCGGTTGGATTTAAGTATCAGCTGGCCGTTGCCTTCAGGTATGGCATAATATTCTAAGGAAAAATTGTTGGTCTCTTCCTATCATGCGAAGCACATCGTACAGATATACGCCGTAACCTTTAGTTTTATCGCTTTTTGACAAATTCCTGTTTTCAAAGAAGTACGGAAGAGATTGCGACTAACGCAGTGTCGTTTCCTTTTAGCATAGATTTCTAAAACATTCCTCCCCAAAGGACTTTCAGATTTTTGAAAGCATAAATGAGGCACTGACAGGGAAATGAAGATTGATTAAAAACAGGCAAACTGCAGAGCCTTTTGGCAAGAAAGAAACAATTTTTGCCATTTCATCGAAAAATCTAGAATGTGATACTACTTTCTGAATACTGTTTTTTTTTTCAAAAGAGCTGCTTGCAGGGTCTTTTGTGGAAGTTTCAAGAGTGACAATGCTACAATAACATATTCGTGCAATTCTCACTGCAGGTAAATGTCTGACACTGCCCAACACAGCCATGGGCAGTCTTTTACCTTGAAATAGGGATTTGCTATCAGTGCAAAGGCCATCATAATAGTTTGCCATACTTAAATATTGCAGATATGACGGACGACAAGGAGTTTTTGGTGCGATTAACCCAAGATGACACACACTGCGCTGAGAATAGCAGCATTGGTGTCTACAGCGAGGAGTTGAGTAACATGTGCCAACTGCCGTTCTTCACATTTAATATGGAAACATCAGACATACGGACGGTCAGTACAAACACCTTTTACATGATTTTTGAGGTGAAATGGAAAAGTGCTAATCCATCGAGTGTCGCCTTGGCTAGTATTGCAAACTTTACACTTAATGGTATCTGTAGTTATCAAGTAAACACCCAAGCGGAACTCATGTGCTCAGTCAAGCAAAGATGCGAATAACGATGCTCTATGCTACACGTGTGCTGTATTCCAAAATGCTGCTTCGAGCATGTACGTTGCTATGGAGAGTACAAGAACAAATGATCTTCCCAAAATTAATTTAAAAAATGAATATAGATCTGTTAAAATATGACCCTTAGAGCCATACTTTCAGATATCCCCCATGTCTATCTTGTATCACACTTTTCGAAATACTGTTCGTATATTTCAGGAAAACAACCACTCGGTGATAGAGGCATTAGAATATGGAATCACATACACCGTAATGGTAAGCCGTAACACTTTGGGTGAAATTGCCTAGAAACGTTGTGAAAGTTTTTTAAATGAATGTTTTGTCACTGGCGTTAAAATTTAGTTGTAATATGTAATAATATATGGTTTTAGAGCACTTTTAAACCATGTCTAGTGTATATTGCTACACAGGGACACTTCTTGTATATACAGTAATACGGTAACAGGGATTAAATTTCATAGTAGTTGAGGGTGCACTGTATCATGCACATAAACTAGGTCAGGTCACAAGTACTGAGCATGCGCCTTTGGGACTTGTATTCGGACCCTGAGATTCTTACAGTACTTTTTGGTCTACCACTTTGGGGAGGGGGCTCATTTTAAAGTTCGTGGAGTAAGTAAGATTTTCACTGTCTTATTTTTTTTTGATTTATGATTTAATGTGGAATCGACAATTTTATTATATTTTTCTCATAAAATCAACACATGTATGGTGCCCATTTTGAATTTTAGATATCGGTAAGCTTAAATGTTGGGTAATTTGTTTTTCTCGTACCAAACTTTGCACGGTGACCCCTGATTTTTATCCTTGGTTTGGTAAAAGAATGGTTGAAAGTTTTCATGGGGAGGAGACTGAAAGATCCGTCGCTCTAGGGCGCTCTCTATGCTCCCAGAGGTGGGGGCGTAGAGAAAGCCCTCGAGCGACGAGATCTTTCAGTCTGGGGGGGGGGGGGGGGGCTGAGTTAGATCAAAAGTTGAAGTACTTCAATTTCGAGGTGCCTACTAAATGGGTGAATAGATAGTTAATCCAGGGTCCCACGTGGTTTATCCGAAGGCATATATACACACACTATAAGACATAAAGTTCTATATTGAAAAAACATTCTTCAATAAAAATATCTGAAAAAGACTAGGATAAAAATTCTATATTCTTTCTTGTTTTACTTTTGCCACCTACAAGTACATGTGGTCAAATCACTGGCTTAGAAATTATTCCCCTGACTGTTGATCGTTTAGGTTTAGAAAGTATCCACATATGACCTAATTTGTGTGCATGGTTCTCTATTGCAATACATACACTTTTCAAGATTATATTCATCCATTGTCTGCTTCTCAGGTGGCTGTGTTGGATCGCAGAACGAACGAAACGAGTGCCCCCGCATGCAAGACAGGAAAGTCACCGGGTAGGTTGAAAGTTACAGTTCGGGGAGTCTACTTGTCAGACTTGTGAGATGGGTTGACATCATCAGAGAAATTTATGACACTTGTGGGAGTTTGTTCGGGTTGTCGCGCTCAAGCTATAGATTTTGAATCGTAAAGACATTTTTGTGACCGACTTGAGTTTTAATGCGACGTAACTCATAGCCCTGCTATTATCTCTCAATGACGCCGTGATTTCCGTCCAAGCGCGTTTTATCAGTTGCATTTTCCACAGCTGTCAGATCCACCTCGATGCACGTTTTTGCACCATTTGCTATACAAAGCAATACATTTTAGGAATTAAATCCAAATCTAACTCTAGCTAACTCGAGTTAAACAGCTCATATAAAATAGGCCTACATCTAACTAAATTTAGAAATTATGATGGTGTTTTTTCCCCAGATTGTTACGGTATAACAAGAAGCCGAGAATTCTGCCAGCCCAGATGTAAGTTAATCACTATTAGTCTTCCCCGATATTATTAGCTTTTAGTTACTAAACTAAATCCAAGATATATGCATTTTATTGAAGGTACAGTAGCTGTATCATTTTTTATGGTTTTCTTTTCACTATTTTTGTTCGTATGTTAATCGCAAGTTAATTTTTTTCTACTCCCCAAAGATGTTGAGACACCAAGTTATTTGGCTCGTCGATACAGCATCTTTAGGTGTAAAATGCACTGTTATTGGTTACATTTGAATGCTCGTCCGGCTTGTCAACAATAACAATGCAATTTACACATGCACGGGCTGAGTTGACAAGCTGAATACTGTGTATCCCAGCATGCTTTTGGGAGTAGAACGAGAAACGTTAGTTGCCATGACATTAAAGACAAAATGGTAGAAAGTATCCTCAAAAAGTGTAAAGCTACTGGCCTTTCAATATCGAAAAGGTCCACACATGGTTCGATATGGTACAGAAGAAAACTGAGTATTTATATTTTGCTGTTTCACCCCTTTCTTTATTGCCGTAGGTATTGCTACATCCGGGCCTCCTGTCAATCTGACAGTGGCGAGCATCGGGTTTGGCGGTGACTATGGCAACGTCACCGAGCTTAGAGTATCTTGGCTGAGGCCGATTCAACATAATGATAATGTGGTGTACTACTTTGCAGAGTTGGTCAACACAGAGTATAACTTAAACACACACATCAATACTGTCGGCGAGGTACGTAAGAACAAAGTATAAGGATTTTTATCGCAAACTCATATCAAGAAGGGCTGATTTCTTGTGACCTTTTTCTCCTGACGATAATGTCTAAGGATTGGATGATCATATTGCTGGAATATTCGCAACAATTGGATACAGCATTTATTTATTTATTTATTTTTCGAAAGAAAACTCGTATAATTCTATGCTAAAAGTCGTGATGTCTTGTGTAGAATATGCAGGATTTTGGAATGCCCCGCCAACCTTTGTGTTGAGATGTCTTGAAATTCCAATTTTTGTCAAGTTTTTTCCGGTCCTTTATTATTTCTTTATCAAGATTCTATAATCAAGTTTCACTGTTACTAGAAATTGTAAAGCATGATGCTTGCTGTAATATGTATTTAGTTGATCTTCTCAACACCAAAGGACAAATTCCGGCCTTTGCTCGCTGAATGATTTTGTGACTGGTTCTACATCCATAACATTATTGCTTTTACAGAACGCCTCCTTGAGCGATACCACACCTTTCATCGCCAAATTCACAGAGGTCGAGGTCAATGTCACCTACACTGTCACTGTAAGTGTCTTCCTTATTAGGTTTTGTTGTCTGACAGCTGTTGCGTTGGTCAATTTGTCTCAAGCAGTGAGAGCTCGACGTTTCGAAAAGGCAGTGAAACACTAACAGCGTTACATTTAATTTTGGTGGCCTCTGGACTGCATATGCCTTGTTCAACCAACCGGGCCATAATGAACAAATTAGTTCATCTCGAAAGTTAGATCGCATTTCGTCTTACGTTTAAAGGAGATCGCCAAGAAAGGGTGCAAGTGGGCTTACAACGAAACATTGCTCATTTAACTATCATTAAAATTTGACCCTTAGATGTGACAGATCGAAATTGTCTCTGCATGTGTATAATGATCGTAATAGAAACTTATTGTGAAATGCAATTTAGGTCTATGTTTACGGAAACTTCAGAGGTCAAGGATACGAAAGAGGAGCGTCTGTGACGATAGAGTTGATGATTTTGCCGGAAGACCTGGAAACGCGCTCAACTACTGCTAAAGGTAATCAAACTTAGTTGTCTTCGAAAGTTGTACGACAGAAAGTTTTCAGTGCAAGGAGTGATCGGAATTTTTTCAATCATTTACTGTACTAGCATGTCTCCTCAACTCGCAGCATACTTATGATGTAGTCATGTAGCGTGCCGTGTGCAGAACTCGGACAAAACTGGAAGTTGTCACGTGCTTTTATCAGACATAGTATGACTTCAGTCTTGCTTACTTTCACGTGTGACGTTAGACATCGACAAGCCCGTCAACTTTATGGCAAATACAAAAATATAAAGGGTCACGTGATAACGGTGTAGTCTCATCCTTCCTCCCTCCGTGAGCAGAATGTCGACCTCCCCGTCCGCATTTGCTCTTTTCTTTGTTCAGATGAAATCGTTGAGAAAGCCTCCAGCCTACACTTGTTTTCCGCAGTTACTACGTTCGAGTTGGTTATAACTCTGACCCTAATGTTATTTGACATTGGCCCTTTTAACTACCACTATACTTCAACGGTTAGTCAGTTGTCTCTATCCACGTCCATCTCCATCTAAAAATCTGATGAAGCAGACAGACTGCATGTCGTCAAAAGCTAAGTGCTATATTACGACCCAGTTCAGTTCACTCTCTTAGTTTATTTCGAAAATAAATCTTGTAACGCAACGTATATTTCATTTCCAGCAACTACAGATTTCCGGAGTGAAGGAACAACAGATATTTACAGGACGAAGCAGACCGACCACACCCAGGCGTTCACAACTGAACGCATCAACACGAATGTTGCAACGAATGAAAATCAAACGGGGATAACAACCACGGCTATTATCATCGCGTCTGTCACTGGGTGCTTCATTCTTGTCATCCTAATTCTGTTTGTCGTCGTTTATCGCACCCTCAAACGGCGACGACTGCAAAAAGAAGCTTGGGCTTCCATTTCGCAATAACTACGATTGTGTGACGTCGGATGTCAAAATAGGTAGAGTATTCCTGCTCTGTGACAAATCATACAACGATACCAAAACTAATAGCTTGCCCTTTTCATCAGTTTCCTTCACTGAGTCAAAGGGTTAAATACCAGCGTTTTGCACCCAGGCCACTTTTATCTAAAGATGTACACAGTTTTTACATAACTATGCGTCTATCTTTAATACGGATCTATGGCATATAGAAACTGGGGTCAAGCATCCTCTTAGGAGTCAGAATCGGAGTAAAATAAATACGTATAATTGATTAACGTACGTTTTCTCTGATTACATCCAAAGCAAAGACAGTCTCTATCTCAACAACCCTCTCTCCTCTCTCTCTCTCTCTCTCTCTCTCTCTCCCCCCCCTCTCTCTCTCTCTCTCTCTCTCCTCTCTCTCTCTCTCTCTCTTATGTATGTATGTATGTATGTATGTATGTATGTATGTATGTATGTATGTATGTATGTATGTATGTATGTATGTATGTATGTATGTATGTATGTATGCTTACAAGCAGTGTACTAACTAAGTCTTGTACAGGACAAATGACGTAACATCTTATGAAAATTTCTGTTCTTTTGACTCCAAACTGAACAAATAACAATGAAATGTTTATTTCTCAGTTCTCCAAAATTCATGCATTCATGCATTCCAAAAATATGTACATTGTAGGATTGAAAACACTTTCTTTGGAACCTCAACGCATACCTCCCCTGTATTAAAAGAAAGCACGGGAGGTTACGGGTTTTTTGACTGACCTATGGACAATGACCGTTTGGTTCCAGTATCTCTTGATTGTCAATTTTTATCTGACGTCTGCATGCATAGAAGTGAACACAAAATGAAATGAGAAATAAAATATAAATCATAACGTCAGATTTATAGTTTTTGTATTTCATTCCCATGAAAGTACTCTCTTCATGGCTGCATGCTCTGAATTACACAGAAGATGACAAAAGATGTTATAATAAACGATCTTTAAAGATTTATTTCCATTCACTTCATCAGGCCATCGTAGGAAGAAATGTACGACCGATAAAAAGGAACAACAGAAGAGGAAAAATGAGACAGCAACAAAATCAGTATATCGGACACCGAAAGAAGAAATGTTCGTGTGTATTTCCAATTTTAGGTATTACGCGCCGTGAAATTCCAAAGATTTAAACTTTTGATTAAACTTTCCTCCATTCCTTAAACCTTTTCCTTTAGAGACAAAGAATTAAAATCAGGGGTCATCGCGCAGAATCAGGGAACTAGAGAATTGTGTTTACCGAGACTTGAAATTCAAAATGGCCGCCGTCCCCGTGTTACTGTAAGGGAGAAATTGAATTTTTGATTTTTCACACAATGAGGCGGTGAAAAATATATTTACTCCATGAACTTCAAAATGAACACACAAACAAGTAGTAGAAAGGGAAGTGTTGTAAAAAACTGAGAGTTAGAATATCAGTCTACAAGATGCATTCTACCTTAAACCTCAACTTGGAAAAGTTGCGTTAGTGAACAAAGGAGGAACATATCGTTCGGTATCGACACGGCTCAAAGCATAAACGTCAGAAAAAGATGAAATGTTGACTATTGGTGTTTTGGCTTTTTTTCTTAGTTGTAATGTGGGTAGTAAAATGTTTGTTGGGATTGAGATTTAGAGCAGTTATCCTGTTAACAGGTTTGTCCATGTGAACTGGTTTAAAATCAGCTTTGATTAGACTTCATAAGTAGATGTGTCGCCTCGTAACTTCCCGTTGTTCTTGCCTCGACATCATTGAATAGAGATACATCAAAGTTAAACGTATAAAATGTACTGAGTAGTTTCATCAACATGTATGTACGGAACACAGGAAAGGGAAATTAAAAAATTTGGTAAATTTTATCAATGTCAGTTGTTTTAGTTTTGTTTTGCATGATACACCATAATTTTATGCATTTTGATAAAAATTAAATCAATGAAAAGAAGAAGTCTTCTGGAGGGAGAATGGCGTTGATGGCGCGAAACAAGGATTGTTGATGGTACTACCTAATCTGCAAGTGCCTAACTATTGAACAGTTGAACGAAACAAAGGTTTACAGTTAGTCTGGTCCCCTGCCCCATTTCTACCGCTGGCTGCGGAAAAAGGGGACGCTATTTTTGTTGACAGCGCAGCCAGCGGTAGAAATGGGGTAGGGAACCAGACTAAACAAAGATAAAGTCCGGTGAATCATTGAGGGCGCAAATACCATGCGCACTAAAATCGCGCATTTGAGAGGAAGAAGCCCGAAGGGGAAGCCACGTTTTGCAGCACAATCACAAATGTGGCAAGGGAACCAGACTAAATGCCTTTATAACGTCACAGAAATGGTAAGATGAAAGACGATAGTGATCTGTTTATATTCTCAGGAATTGCAACTGTATTTTACGGTGATTGTTGGGTATTTTGTAAAAGCATTGCCGCTTCAGCATTCACAGAGCAGTTGAGTTATGCATGCACGACGGCCATGATCATTGAGTATCGCCAGTACCTCCATATTTCGCTCCATGCACGACCAGGTCAATTGTTCGGTTAACCTACCGAATCAAAAAGGAGACTTTCAAGTCAATAGCTTTATTAGCGTTAACAATATTTGATGTAGGGACCTGACTAAGGTTAATCTAGCCATTTTTGAATCTTCCTCCGTTGAAACCATACCTGTTCACCCCGTACCACGTGCTCGCCAGACACTGACCACGTGGCTTTTCATTCAAAGATTTACTCAGAGTGGGCAACTTCCGTCGTTCACTTTTACTCTTTAGCATGGCCATGTAATAAAACTTAAAGTTTCTTTGGCAGGTGTTACATTAACAATAACCACCCATCGTGATTTCTTGGCAATTTCTGTCGGTTTCGTGTGCAGAAATGCTATGTTAAGGTCCGCATGGAGATAGGATGGGACTACCCTGAATGTGAGACATGAGTTGAGGTACAGCCGAAAGTACAGGTGGTAGCTCCTATGTTTAGATGGGACATCTTGGGGACCAGGTTCAGGCATACTGCCCACCAGTGTGTGTAGGAGAATGTACATTCTGGGTTTTGGCAGCAGCATGGAATTTCGCCCGGCTCCGTAGTCTCCAAATGGAGTGATTAATTGTAAACTTACTACCAGGGGGGTCAGTTAATTTCACCCCCTCACCCCTAGGAGGTACTTTTAAAGTGGCTACGTCAGAAGATGCAATCTAAAGGTCTCTTCCTAATATACAAGCATTTTACCTATGAATAAAAACACCAAACATTGTGATTGGAGGTAGCTGCAGTTTTCTACTACCTCAATGCTTGAACTGTTTCAAAATGTACCTCCATGTGTATTGTCAATGTCATGGAAGACATACATTTTGGTGACACAGATATCACTCTTTCTGCTGAATGTGATAGTATGGTCACATTTCAACACCTGTGCCAGCCACCAACAAATTTTTGAATAGTGACAGTGTGGCAAGTTCAAGGGAAGTAGCGAGTCTTGTCAAAGTAGGCAGAAGTATTACACCCACTATCATGAGTTGAAACTTAGCAGTTATACACTTCTGCACGAGTCCCTCCTTTGTGGTGTATAAATGTAATGAAACCTTTAGTAATGGCAATACCCTGGCATATCTAATTTGTCAGTTTCCTTGCTGAACTTCAACCTGAAGCACAAATAAGAAGGGCACCATATCTGTCTGGAGAAAGATGGCGCCTTCACACATCCAAGTGAGGGATGATATTCGCTGATGGTGATATTTAAGGTGATAACTGAATCTAATGGCAAGGCTATTTGTGTGGAGTATTGGGAAATCCTCAAGGGTATACTTAATACTTCTTCATGAGTTTGAATACAATTGTACACATTTCGTGCCAGCGTGCGCGACGCCTGAGACAAAGGTACACAGTACACTAAATTACCCACAATGCTGTTTGATTTGTACAAACGACGTTAGTTTTCTTATAACTTTTTCAGTTCTGTGCAAAAGCAATAATGTGAAGTCTCACGATAATTGATTAATTATATTTATTAAAAGTACGTTGAAATATTGTAGTATAAATTTCAAAGAAACCATTAAATAACCATAAAAGTCACATTGTGCAGGTACTACAAATGTCACAGTTTTCGGAAGCAAGTTATGACCAACTGAAGGGGTCATTCTCTGAAAAAAAGTTAGCATGTAAATTTCTGTTGTCTTTCCTATTTGGAAAAAATCAATATCCTTTTGTTTCATAAAACAGGTGCAACTAGTCTCCCTACTTTCCATCACTTTATTCTGTATAGCTGAGGACACAATCAGTGGAAAATTTACAAAAGTCCTTCCTCTTCTCCCAATCAAGCACAATTTTCGTAATCCTTTAAAATGGGAATTCAGAAGAAAGGTGTTTTTAAAAGTACGTTTTCAGAATTTTTACAACTAGTCCAGGAATTTGTCTACACATAGGAGACATGGTAGACTTCACAGGGGAATCTACGTTGGTACAAATCATGACGTATTATGGGAAATCTCTAGTACTGTGAGGTCCACAGCAAAATCCAGCAAATTCTTACCACAGTCCTCTTGAATATTTCATTGCAGAGAAACTCAAATCTAGGCCAAGTTGAAGTGCTTGCAGAGATGCAATATGATAAGATGGAACAAGATGTGGCTGTGAAACAAGCACTTCCAGAAGACTTGTAAGTGTAGAATCATGATTATTTCATTTCACTGAAGAACAGATTATTATTGATATTTATGGTTTGCAGTATTTTGTCCAGCCACGATGATGACCCGATAATCCTAGCTCGCTTTGAGTTCAAAAACAAAAAGAACGGTGAAGAAAACTCTTCGTTCCAACGCTAACCCTTCTGAGTGGCTTTGTTTGCAAGCCGAGGGAAGTTCACATTTGTCAGTTGAAAGCCCCCAATCATAGTCTTCATTTTATTGTCTCCACAGGATCCGTGTGACATGTCATGTCTTTCCAGTATGGGATGCAGGAAAATACAGTGAAAGGTTGGTTCTTTTTTTCTACAAGTCTGTTCACAGAGAAATAGTTGGTGGTTCAGGATTCTTTGTCAATGTTTGAAGCTTAGATAACTGTAAATTTTCTGTTTTTTCTCCTTTTTATTCTTCGTGCTATCAACTGCAGTTTCTTGGTCAAGTCAAGTAAAACGTACTGACAGTAACACACACTGTTGTTTACAAGTAAATATAGGTCCAGATAGAATTCACTCTATTAAATTTATTAACTGTCGCATACAAACATCACACACCATACATACATGCTGTGTTGACCATGCAAGCTTACACTCTGTAGAACACTGTAAAGATGTAACAATGACATAATGAAAAGGATATTGGTGAAAATTCACTCTTTCAGTTTATTTATTTTGAGATGGGGGGGGGTTGGAGTGGAATGGTAAAGTAAAAGGTTGCCCAGTCATGTTGCCTCACTAAAAACGCTGCTGTAAAAGATGCTATGTTGTCTTGGCCATGGTCGTATAGAATATTGATCAAATAATTTAAACGTTGAATTTAAGTAAAAAGGACATGCACATGCTTTTTTGCACACAGTTGAATCACATCTTGCCACAGTGATGACTCGATAATCCTAGCTCGCTTTGAGTTCTAAACGAAAGAACGGTGAAGAAAATTCTTCGTTCCAACGCTAACCTTCTACTGAGTGGCACCACTACACACACTGTATCGCTGCCCATGTTCATCTCAAAAACTGTATCACTGAAATGTATTCATCTTCTTCCCAGGAAAAGTTTGAAGTCTCTGCACGTCTGATGAAGCAAATTGAAGGTAATAAAATCAAAATTATTTTTGTTCTGGGAAGAAAAGTAGTGTTTGAAATAACATCTGGACATTGCCACCAACAGTCATAATTTAAAATTTGTCATATTTTCCCTGTGCATTGATCAGAGGAGAACTATATGGCTTTTGACAAACAGAATTTCATTGCTCAGATGTATGAGATCCCCACAAACAAAAGATGGGTGAAGTTAACAGCAAATTTCTTCCTGACAGTTTGAAAGTTTTTCTGTTGCTTGGGTTGTTCTGCTTCATTACATCTCCCAATTACAATGCATTAAAAATACAAAACAGCTACCAATAGCTTTACAAATTTTTGACAAGTCAAATTATTCACATTCAAACTGTTGACAAGGCAATTAAACAGATGTCATATCAAGTTATTGCAACTTTCCTGTAGAATAATTCAGAAAATTTAGCACACTTCCAACTGAATTCATCTCTGCAATTTTGAACTGTAATCCCCTTAGAGGAAAATATGAGGACTCAAATTTCCTCCATCTTTCCATTCATGGTCAATGATGATCAAACTTGACAAGCATATATCTGAAATAGTTTGTTGAAAGACTTGATCTGAGACCAGTCTTTGGATTGACATAACATCCTCTCTTCTCTCGAGAGCAGTGCCTGTCAAAATTTACTTGAAGTTTGAGCTTTCAAGCTGTTTGGAAAGTTTTGCTTGAACCCGGATGTAAACTTCCCACTGAAAGTATTTCATTTGTAGAGCGCCCCCAGGAGCTACCTGTGCAAAAACTAAGCAACCTTTTGTTTATGGTCTGAGACAAGGTCATAGTGAATACTGTAAACAGTTACAAGGTTATCAGTGTGCCCACTAAGTCATAAATTTTTAGTTGACATGTGATGATTTGGGGCTGACGCAAAGAAATTTCCACAGTTCCTCAAAGTGACGCATCATTTCCAGAAATCATGTTTGCAAAATGGTCAGAGGGCACACTGGTTGTTGTTGCAGCCAGCACACTCTTCTATGCCTGAGACGTGACTACAAAGTTGAGGGCAAAATAATTTAATTACAACACCCATTGAATAGCCTAAGGATGAACAGTCATAGCGTATCCTTTCCACATGGGTTTGAAATTTCACTTTCGTAATCAAAGTATTTTCAGAGTTCTGCTCGTGTCATAGATCTCACTTTGACTTGGGCGGATCTTGTCTAGCCAGTTCTAGAATTTTTTTACACCTTTCAAATTCACTCATAAGTCTAACAAAGCAACATGAACCAATCACCAATAATCATCCCTATGAACTTGACCATAAGGAGCTAGGATATATTTTAGGAGGGCTTCCTTGAAGTTATGTAGTACCGCCCTCGTTGGTCTGCTTAAACTCAACGTGCAAACCTGTCACTGTCAGCTATGCTGTGAATTCTCTGAGCTAGGCTCATGTTTCTCCCTGATTTATTGAACAGATTTGTAAGCTGTGCGCTGCTGATTGAAGTCCTTCAGAGTAGATTGATGAGGGCTAAATGACCTTGGAGTCAAGTACGTCTTTGGTAAGTAGTACTTCATACCCCTTTCACAAAATGGCCCCTCAGAAGCAGGCTTCATTGTGCGACATTCAATGCCGTGTTTTTCATTGATTCAGTGTGTAAAATACGTCTGCTGGGTGACAAGTTCGTACTTATTTCTTGAGAGATCGGTCAGGAGGTGATCATATCTTTTGTACTCAGACTTGATTCATAAAAGTTGAAGTGTGTTAAGTGCCCTTCTCATGCTGAACAATCTTCAACTAACTGTAGTGCTCGGTACTTTTAACCCCAGGTGTTCAAAATTTAGTTTCATACCATACAGTGTGTATCTGTTTTATGTACTTTGCACAATTATCCAGGACAGAGTATTGACCATCAAAAGCCGCAGACAAAAATGAAAGTAAACAGTAATTCCATTCTTTACTTTGTTAAAATTGTTTGATTTTACAAAACGTTATTGCAGAATGTGTGAAAAATGCAGCATTGTTTCATAACAGTGTCCATTGCTTTGAAAATTGTCTTTTTCACTGTAAACAATTTTTTGAATATTTACTGGTAAGTTGATTTTATAATCCTTGACACAGTGAGGCGCCGTTGGAATTTCAAGGATTGACATCACTGTGTGAAGCCTTGAAGGATATGCAAAGCAGCTCTTGTGATGGAGCAAAGTTACCCTCAGTCCACATTACAATTCTGAGTATCTACAGTACCTCGCATGTGAAAAAGCAACTGAGTAAAGTTTAATGTAGAATGCACCTCGGAGACAGATATTGTGACTTTCAAAATCTTTTCGATACTTCTCTGGTCTACCATTTGTAAGGGTTATTTTAAAGCTCTTGGAAATATCATGGACGTAATTTTTTAAAAATTTAAAATTTTATATTTCTCCATAGAGATAACATAGGGATGGCAGCCATTTTGAATTTCAAATATCTGTAAATTCAAGTAATTTTTATTTCTTGTACCAAATTTTGCACGGTGACGCCAGAGTGTTATTCTGGATTTAGCGAGAGAATACGAAGTAGTTGAAGTTGTCACTGAGGAAAGTTTGAGCATGGGTGTAAGTCTTACATTCGAGGCACATATTCCTTTAATTAAAGCTGTATGAGATGTAGCTGCCCATATTTACTTTATGGTCCTTTTGTTTTGTTTGAGAAGTTCAGTTTCTTTTCCTATGCCTGCAGTCATGCCGAAATGCCTCGTGTTCAACTTGTTGACACTGCTGTATGTGCATGATGTCCATTGTTATTGTTGAAAACTGAATTTCAGTCCAGACTGGAATTCATTTGTCAACAGTGACATTGCTTCCTGCATACATGTTGTGGCAGCGAGGCAACACTTTGTAAAATTTCAACGTACTGAAGGAAAATCTGCTCAAAGGTGACACCAATTTCCCCCAGTAATGAACATTCACTGCCAATTCTAACTGCAAATGCCACAAGTTGTCCTCGTTCAAGAGGTCCAATGATGATCTTCCATATTGACAAGCATATGTCAGAAAATGCTGTTGACATCCTGAATGACTCTGAGACCTTTTTAGCAACCTTTTTGTGGCTGACTACTTTTCATGGTCAAGTGTTTGATATGATTTATTGACCTCAAAGACTGGTCTTTCATCTTGCTGCCAAAGACTGATCCTTTCTCTTTGTCCTTTGTGTGTGCCATTTCAGGCATTCACCAACCCTTGGATTCCCAATGACATACAGCAGTTAAAGGAGGACTCGTGAGTAGGTGGGTGTAGTTGGTAATTTACTAGGTCATATGCATGATTCATGTTGCCAAGTCTGCAATATTTTGAGTTTTATTTGCAGCGTTTAAATTCACATTGCAACAGTGTAACTTCAATGAGATAATAACATTTTTGGAAAAACTGCAAGTACACATTTTCATGAGTATGTCTTTAAAAAATTATACGAGCTTTGCAACTTTACCTTCTGGTTCATTTGGTGCTGTTCCTGAAGTTAACCCAGTCTTATGCAAAATTTCAGGAATATGACAGCAAAATGAGTTTTAATCTGACATGGCGTTTCTCCATGGCAACTGTCTCATGAGGTTTTAATTTCCATGGCAACTGTCTCATCAGGTTTTAATTAATGGAGCAATGACCTTCACGGAGCCATGAAGTTGCTCAAAATCGTGTAGTCTAGGTTATGTGCTATTTATTAACAGAACTTCTGTTATATGGCTGGGTATGCCACATGGTAGAATTTTAACATAGCTTTCCTTAGATGAAATGCCCTGAACAACACAAAAGGCATGCTGTCTGCAATATGATGATTAAGCTTGGTAGATACAAGTTTATATGAATGGTCTGTCTGAAGCCCCAAAGTATTAATGAGTATTGATTGAATATGCTGTGAAATCATCAATGTTGACTATTCACTGGCCTAAAAATCATGCACTGTTTTTCATTCTCAAGTAAAGCAGAGAACAAAAAACATCTTGGTTTATGAAACATTTTAACCTAATTCATTTATTTTGTGAGAACCAGAGAAGAAATGTAGACTTTTTATTTCAAAATTGGCTAAAAACTGGAAAGGGAACAGAATTACCCTCTTTCAGTTCACCCAATCACCCCTATTTCCCTGTGTAGAAGTCCAACTTTGTCATGGAAGACAATTGAGTGGAATCAAACTTTAGAAGTGAAAGGGTTAAATGGAAGTCCAACAGGCCACAATTTGACTTTTATCGACTTCTTTATGAGCAAAGATGAGATAATGTCTCGTTCGTATGATTTGAGATTTGCGTCTCATGATTACAGAATGTGTAAAGACTGAGCTCAGTGCAGGTTTTTGCCATATAAATTAAATCATCTGGGGTCTGTCATCCTTCAGAGAGTTGATAATACACGTCCAACTCTTTGCTGCTTCACAACAGGTTTCCATCTGCGCAAGAGGGGAGCTGCATGTGTGGAGTCGCTGAGATTTTTATGTCTGTGTTTGCAGAGTTGAAACCGATGAGGTATGTTTGTACCCTGCCAACTTGTGGTAATGTTGTCACCGATTACTTTTGATGGGATACTGCCATTTTCGCCCATGTGTTTGTTTGTATATAGGTCCAACCACCTATTGAAATCCCCTTGAAAACAATATGGCTTAACTAAATTCTGTTTACAAGGAAAAAGTACACTTTTGAAATCAAGAATGAAAATTGGCAGAGTCACAGAGCAATATTTTGGTGCTAAATTAACACATTACCCATTATTTGCTGTCATTTGAAATTCATAATGGCCACCATCCCTTTGTTATCCCTGTAGGGAAAGATGAAATTTTCGATTTTCACAAATAAGTTGGTGAAATGTTACTTACTCCATAAGCTTCAAAATAAGCCCGCACAAGTGGTACACCAAAACGTATTGTGAATATTTTAGAGTCAGAATATGTGTCTACCTTCACGACATGGTCAAAAAAATGATTTTCAGCAGTGCAAACACTGCCAAAGGTAGGCTTTCACTTGTGTGTGGCCATCACATTGACCTCTCCATATGTTAGCATGGTTGGTTTTTGTCTGGAAAAGTCACAGTATGATGAATACATTCTCAGACCTGTTCTGATAACTTTCCACAAATAAAGGAAAGTGTTGAAGATACACTCTTTCTGAATGTGACTTTAACCAGTCTTTTTTTTTTCTTACAAATTTAATGTGTAATAGTTCACGCCACATCACCAGTTACCTTTCTGTCTCCATTTTAGCAGAATTTCTAGAAATATATCATGTGGTTGGCAAGGAATGAATGAATGGTTGAAGTTTGGTAATACCCACAGATAAACATGACCTTGAAAATGTGATAAACTCACAGGTAAGCCAACTCTGCACGGTCCCATATACTTGAAGCTTTCAATGCTGATAAAATGTGCATTATCTTGTCTACCAATTTCAAAATAATTTCATGAAACTTGATATTGTTGATGGAGCGACTAAACATATTATTATGCTCTTGAAAGTTGGGCGTGCTTTCTATTCTTCAAAACGTCTATAACCCTTTTTTTATGATAAGCAGCAATGCAGTCAATTCCACTCTGAAACAATGTGAATTTTATTTATTTGTGAACTCTGATACAATCCAGCTATCATAAGATAGTATTGTCAATGAGATTTATGGGCAAGCTGTCATCTTTTAAAAAATGCTGTACAAGTAATCGCAGAATTTTGCCAGGATATAATTCATTTCATAATCAGCGAACAAACACCTTGCTGCTTTTCAATTTTATAAATAGCACAACAAAGTGCATTAGTTATAGATACATGTGTCTGCGACTCCTTCAAGAAAAAAAAAATCCGTCCAAGATTACCTTCATCTGACTGTGTGTATTGTTGATGTCTTTTAATGTTGTACGCTCTGCCATTTTGTGAATATATAATTATATGTGTGAAGTTCTGTGATGATACTTACCGCCCCAGGCTGACAAAGCCATGTTGATTGGTTGTACTGAGAAACTTCACCTATGCCTCTTTAATGCTATTTATTGAAAAAAAATCAACCTTTCTGTTACTATTCTGAGTGCAGTTCATTTCCATTTCAGGGAGTCCACAGTTGCAGTTTGATGCTGACAAAGCAGACTTTCTGGAAATATCACGTGGTTGGCAAGGAATGAATGAATGGTTGAAGTTTGGTAATACCCATAGATGACATTGACCTTGAAAATGTCGTGATAAACTCACAGGTAAGCCAACTCTGCACGGTCCCATTTAGTTAAAGCTTTCAATGCTGATAAAATGTGCATAGTCTTGTCTGCCAATTTTAAAATAATTTCATGAAACCTGACATCGTTGATGGAGCAACTTAACATATCATTATACTCTGGAAAGTTGGGCTTGCTTTCTGCTTCTCTAAAACCTCTGTTTACGGAAAATATAATCTTTCTTTTTTGATGATTTGCAGCAATGCAGTCAATCTCACTCTAAAACAATGAGAAGTTTATTCATTTTTGTGAACTCTGATACAATCCAACTATCATATGGTAGTATTGTCAATGAGATTTATGGACAAGCTGTCAGCTTTTTAAAATATGCTTTTCAAGTAATCACAGAATTTTGCCAGTAAACAATTCCTTTTATAATCAGCCAACAAATACCTGGCTGATTGTGAATTTTAAATATAGCACAACAAAGTGCATTAGTTATAAATACATGTCTCTGGCACTCCTTCAAGAAAACAAAATCCTTCCGAGATTACCTTGGTCTGACTGTGTGCATTGTTAATGTCTGTTAATGCTGCACACTCTGCCATTTTGTGAATATATAATTATATCTGTGAAGTTCTATGATGATACTTACCGCCCCAGGCTGACAAAGCCATGTTGATTGGTTGTACTGAGAAACTTCACCCATGCCTCTTTAATGCTATTTTATACTGAGAATAAAATCAACTTGTCTGTGTCTGAGTGCAGTTCATTTCTATTTCAGGGATTCCACAGTTGCCATTTGAAGTCAAACCTTTGACCTCAAGCCTGGATGAAACCTGTGATAGTGAGGCAAGTGTTTGTCAGATGACTGCATTCCTTTGCAAACTGGGTCAGTTGGCGTTGGCGTTATCGTTTGCAATATTTCATAACTGTATCAAAATGTACATATATCATAACCCCTCTCAGTGCATGACCAAATATTTGACTGTCAGTCTAATCTAGTAAATTTTTCTGTTGATGTGAAATAGTTCAAACTACATTGCTTCCTCAACTCTTCTGTGAATTTTTTTGAAACTGCATCTAAATAAACTTCTATAGTCCTAGACCCCATGACATATAAAATTTTTGTAAGCTTTCAATTCCAGCAGAATTCCCGTACACTTGGCTTTTTTTGAATTCAAGGATAAGACAAAGGGAACCTCAAAATGTTTCCGAAATTAAGCCACAACTTCTGATAGGAATAGGAATTTTGTAGGAAATATTATATTCAGGAGGGGGGGATGTATGTATGTTTAGTCCATACCCTTTGTGGAAAATAGGCCACATACTTCTGCTTTTAACAACTGTCTACATTTGATACAAGATACTTCCAGTTCCTGCTTAAAGATTCAGTGCCAGTGTATTAGTTTTGAAGTGATAAAATTACACAGGATTGCTTTGGACCTTGACTTGGTATCATACATTTCTGCACATGTCCCTCAGTGCAGTCAGCAACTAGCTGTGCCAGGAGGTGACAGACTGACTGTGCGCCATTGACAAGTCGACGGCAGTACCCTTCCAACTTTCAAATGACAATATTTTTTTTGTCTCTAAACGGTGAATCATATTAAATGTGAGCTGGTCATATACAGTAGATTCCGACTCAATGCTCACCCCTTTGCCAACCTGAGGAACTGTAGATACTTGTATCTGGAGATTAATTTGTGATCCCAGGTGGTATTTTGAACTTTTTGAGTTACTGTGATGATGTTCAATAACCGCCCCAGGCAGAGCAAACATGCAAATGTTGATTGGTTGTTTCTGAGAAACTCTTCACAACATTTTAGATAATGGTTTTCTGGTACTTCTGATGGTAGATTCTATGTTAAGCTGTTACTTTTCTTGGTATTTTGCTTATCTACTTCTTTTTTCTGTTGACAGATTTCCGGTTGTGAGAGGCTGAGAAGATTCTTTATGGAAATGTTACATCGTTATCAATGTAATCCTGTAATGGAGAAGTTCTCTTTACATTTTAAGTGACAATAAAATTCATTGCACTCTATGGCAACTTGTGGTTTGATTTTTATTATTACCACCCCATCCTTCCACAGCTTCTCCCCAAAATCAGAGCTAAGGCCAAGAAAAATAAGTTTTTCTCATCCTTATTGTGTGTCAGTTCAGGCCTGCCGCGTCAACCGTTTTTTTCTGCTCATGAGGAAATAAAAAGAAATGCGCAAAAATATGCAACGATAGTGCGGAACACAGTGCTGTATAAAACTAAACAAAATAATGGACACTAACATTCCATTCAGAACTACACATATGTAACTTCTGTTACGCTGTCAATACTGCATTGCTGCACTAAAAGTCAAACAGCAGAACTTGCTGTAAAAAAATACTGAAGCAACACTGCTGTGCATTTATCTCTGTATGCATTCCTATGTTTTTTGTGCATTCTTGTTGGTTGAAGAATAAAAAAATTGAGAGAGAGAACCCTGCATCACTGCATCGTTTTTGGAATGTCTAGGATGAGAAACGTATTTTTCTTGGCCAAGTTTGCTTTCTTGTAATCTAAAACATATTGCCAGGTTTATATTTGTGTATTGGATACCTTCTGTAACTTCAATCACTGCAAAGATATAGATCCATTACAGTTGAGGTTGCTCTTTGAGCGGGACTGTGATGCGATCAGCCTAGTCCAGACGACAGTGGCTTAAAGTCTTACCATTTAAACCATGGTTATGATGAACGCACAAATTCTGATTTCATCCAATATACTGGCTGACTGCCTTGGGTACTCTCCACAGGGACTGGAGGAAACTTGAACTACCAATAGCTATCTGTAAATTGCAGCTTGTCCGTTTGAACTTTAATGGCAGGCAGATATGCAGGGCATTTTTATTCTTGTCTACAGCAGAAATTTTTCAACATTTTTCTGATTGACAGCCAGGGCCCATACATTAAAGTAAATGCACATTATTTCCAGACTTAAGTCCTTGACTTTAAACTCTCTACCATTTTTTACTTCAGTTTCACTTGTAGCGGAGCAACATTTGGTCATGGCTTTGGCACGCAGTCATTGATAAAATTAAAAGTACTGCTATCTTTTCCGTACAGGCCGATCAAGCATATTTAGTCGCAGCAAAAGATATTAATAATTTTGAAATGTGAATATCATTAATCAGTTTAGCATTTAAATCGGGGTTGGGCTTCCTTTCCGCCCTGCAATACTTTTGCAACATTTTTTTCCATCATTTGTAGCTTCACAGATGGAGCGAAACGGAGGCTGGGCATCTTTTGATCACGTGTCAGTTTGTCTGACCTCCGGGAACACATGACCTCAGTCTGCCTATAAGAAACATTTCAATAATTTCCCATCGTCTGAAAGCGGCCTTATCAAGCCCTAAATGATACGTTGCCAGGCGCCTTTCCAAATCTGTCACTGCGCCTGATATGTATTATATTACTATATCTGCATTAAGCCGCCGTTAGGTAGTAAATTAGTATGCAAAGTGAAGGACAAACTGTTTTTGACTCGTCAGCTAGGTGATAATCCGATGGGTTTACAAAACAAATTCTATGACTTATTTTCCATGGCTGGTCACAGGTTGTGGTTCCATAGATCGGGCCAAAAGAATTATATGTTATTATTCGGACGAATTAACCTGTAAGACTTTGATACCATGTGAATCACACGTATTACCCTACTTTTAAAGCAAAGCAAAGCTTTCCATGGGTCATAGGAGAACAAGGCGTTATTAGTCATAGCAAGAGTGCTGTTCCTCCAAACCGAATAATTTTGAGAGACTGCCGAGGCACTACTGTGACCGGGCAACGAGTGACTATATTGACCATATTTCTGAGGGTCTTTACCATAACTGCATGAATTTGGCATAAATACTGATCATCATTCAGGATTCTAGTGCAGTTAGGTACCTTTTACAAGTATCCAATCATAACAGAAATATCGATTTTTTTATCGAGAATATTCGCAATCAAAAATTTATTAATAACAAGGTATGCTATAACTGCGTGAATTTGGCCAGAACACTAATCGTCATACATGATTTGAGTGCAGTAGGGTACCTTTGAAAGTATAAGATTAATGATAGAAATATCAAATCTTATCAACATAATTCATAATCATAACTTTATTAATTTTTTACACTCTTGCTGTGATTAACAACGCCTTGTCCCCCTGTGAATGAGCCACAGCCAGTCGGAGATGTTTATCGGCATTGGAAATGGTCGGAGAACTCCATCAGACTTCTAGACAAACCTTAATATTTCCTTTGGAAACAATTCAAAACACTGACAAAAAAAGCACAGAAGTTTTAAGTGAATTGTGATTGTGTAGCATCATTTGCCGCAACTTTTGTTCGGAAATGTCACGTTGCCAAGCACTTGGCAAATTTGTTCCCTTACCGATAAGACTACCGTACCAGCTTGTTTCTGAAATACTCATTCTCGTTCTATTTCCTAAATCACGTGGGAAATACTTTGTGCTACCTGTCAATAGTGCCCGTATATGTGAACTGTACAATATTATTATTGCTGGCAAATGAATTCTAGACATAAAAGTTGTTATTGTTATTTTTAAGACTGAATTCAGTGAAGCAAATCCAATACCATGATCGTCGAATCGAAATAACCGTGTTCAAAATTTGCAAGATCTGATAAATCTTGGGATTGTCTTATTCCTGAACTCCATCGTCTCTCTGTTGTTAGTATAGAAGACGGCGAAACATTCTTTCTGACCCTTGACATGAAGCAAAACAAAAAACCCATTTCGACGAGTTCGGATCCGAAAGAGCGTACTTAGGCCTTTACACCTTTGGGTTCGGCAGAATGCAAATCGTGTGTACTATATCAAACAAATTTAGTGCATAAAGTTTCCCAATGTTGACAAACTATGACCACAAATCCTCAGAAGCATATTTCAAACCATTCTCAAACCTAAGACACCGCATCCTGCTGTTCACAGGTTTACCAGCCTTTAATAATAGGGGAGAACCATTTAATTTCTGGGTGTGGTGGAAATGAGTAGGCCTATGTCAACAATTTTTTTCTGTCACCGTGACGTCAATTATTTGTTATTCTTTGTCAGTCACTGCATCAAATTACTTTTTTCCGCATGCAGAAACAATGCAAAGCTGCTGGTATATTTTTTTGTCAAGCCACTACAGGATGAAATTATTTCTTCCCAGCCGGTAACTTTTCTCCAGCCCGTCCACCCCTAGAAACCAAATGGTTCTCCCGTAATTGTACTTGTCCTGCACACCGAGACAAGTATTACATCAGAGTGTGTTGAATTATGAGCTTACAAACAATAAATCGAAATGATATCCAAACGAATATATATCATGTAAGAACAGCTGTCGTGTAAACATTCTCGTCGAGTAGAGAGTCTAGACCCGAAGGATTGAATGTCTTCCCGAAAGGAAACCACGAATTGTGAGGACATGCATTTGGTCAACGCTATAGTGGTTATTTCATGGCGTGTATAGATCCAGCGATGACATGTCGACACCGATAACAGTGAACATGTAGAGGGCCAGTATAGTCTAGTCCCTGCCGGAGTATTTTTACCTTCAGAGATTTTTGGCGAAAAAATACTCCGACAGGGAGTAGATTAATCCAGGATTTGGTGACGGGTGTTTTCTGTTCTTCGCTTGACTTCGAATCGAGTGTACATTTGTCGCGCAATAGATTTTCCTTCGCCGTCTGCGACTGAAACCGAATACCAGTAAACGGAACATCTGTATATAGTATGATGATATATTTTGTGTGTCATCCGGGTATTCCGATATTGATCACTTCGCATTAGCATGGTATCCGTTCTTTAAACTACTCATACACACTGAAACGTATACCCTACTTTATTTTACGCCTCCCGGGATCGAGCACGCCTGTACCAATGATAATCTTTTAAATATGCAATATTAGAAAGGATATTAGCCTGCAGCTTTGTCAACACCAGTGAATTTTGTTATGTTGTCCCCCAGATTATTACTGATAATGTATCCGATTAACCAGAATTGTGGTCCCAGATGTTGTCTACATCTACAAATTCACTGGCATCGCCAAAACAATAAAATAATTGCAATAATGTACCCCTTCCGGGCCCATGATGGACTCAAGTAAACTTTGCACTCCATACATGTTCTCAGGTTCACCTTGTACTTTATGCGTGCAAATATTTCATTTTGTCCATTGCGTAAATAAGCTTATGTCAGGAACTAAATTGACGCCGAGTGAAAACCACTTTCCTTTTCAGAGTTTTGATTTCTTCATGTTCCGCCGATAACTCATCGAGAATTCGATTAAATGAATAAAATCAAATTAATAAAACTTTCTATGAGTAAAATCACGAGACCAATACTAAAGTTACCGTTGGCCATTGTTTTAGATACTAGTATCACATGATCGAATCAAATCTTCTTTGAATGTCTCTGCGCACGCTTCTCAGAATATTTATTTTGGGATATTTGCAAATCTGGAGCTGATTTCGTATATTGTGACCACGACGGATGTTTCAAGTTTTCCAGATTTCAACACCTATATGTACCGTAGAGTGAACGTGTCAAAACTTTGCACTAGAGGAATTGAGACAGGAGATAAACAATCGAGGAAAATACGATAAGAATATTACAGGTTCTTTGAGTACACAGAAATTCCTTGTCGAAAAATGTAAGAAATTCTGTTCGATTCAATTGAAATAATTCTAGACTGAGATTTAAAAAGAAAAAACGAGTACAAAGGTGATACACTTTCATGGCTTTTGGACGTAATAAAAATGTACAATGACTAGGCTTTGATGCCTCGGTAAAATCACAGGAGAAAGTGCTGTAGACATCGATGTTTGTAGTAACTTCACGCCTCATGCTTTATCAGTCAGAATTCTTGGCGTTTTCTGCAAATTTGAAATTCCTTCGAATCCCAGCTTCATGGAGTACCACGTGTTGGCATGCAGTGGTGATGAAGTTCACGTAGTATGGTCGGCTTTCATGATGACACCACGCAGACGCGTTGTGACCCTATATCATAATATGAACTCCGATTATGGTAAGCCACGTTTTAATACAGCATGTATGTGGAGTTTTCAAAGGTGTAACTCGGCGTCGAATGCATATTTAAGGGCTCATGCATCACACATGGCTAAATTCTACAAAGTGAACACCAATTTTAAGTAAAAATGAGAATACCGACATTTTCTTCTACAACCCTCAGTCGCTGAAACTGCCACGAAAGATTTGTATCGTTGGTCTCGCAGTACGTTCGTGCATATAACGGGGAAGGGTAGTTTACATGTAAATTTCCCGAGATAAAGCACGATCAAACATTCATGTCCCCCGGGGGTTATCATTCATAATGAACCCGTGTGAACTCGATCGCCATACGGATGTAGGCAAGGACCCTGGTTTCCAGGCGTCGCAGTATTTAACTGTAAATGTCAGCTCGTTGATCCCAAATCATAAATTCAAATGTGAAAAAACAATACAAACAGAAAAGCAAGCAAGCAAACTCTAATTCTTTTTTTTAGGGTCTAAGGCTCAAGTGGCTACCTCTGGTTACAGTAGAGGACGCCACGACATGCACTAGAAACCCAACAAGTCAACAAGTAGCATATGTTCCCCATATGTTCACATCAAATTGGTTGGTCATAACGAAACATGAGCAGTGATAATGTTAAGCCCGTAATCACTGAGGTTTATTGTATCCATTTCCCTCACTGAACTGTACAGTGTTTATTTTTACACACACGCACGCGGCATCATCCTTCGGACACTCACACCGACTATACTATTACACACATATCAGGAAAACGAGGCATACAGATTACACTTAGACTAATTAGGCCTATAGGTAAAAATTGTTGCAAATTTACTCCCAACCAGTCAACAATATCGAATATAAGTGACTGAAATATAGAAATCCTTGCGCAAAAGATGGGTATATGAATAAAATTAGTGTGAAGGATGAACGTTTCGGATTCTGATCGTCGTTTTATCCCTACGTACCTGTGGACTTTAAAGGCACAACACCCGGGGCACAACACTGTACGCACACCGTTGCTCGAGTGAGCGATCGATCGGCCACAGTAGTAAAGGCTAACAAAGTTTGCCAGTGTGCATAAACGGGTCTTACGATATCAAGCCCATATTTTGCGCCGCCCTCGATCGATAGCATTTCGACAAGTATGGTAGGATAATAAAAGGTAGGCCCTATAGGCCTACGTGCTAGACTTTGATATCAAAGCAAGACTTCTGAACCGCTTTGTTTCCAACTAAGAGAGAGAGAGAGAGAGAGAGAGAGAGAGAGAGAGAGAGAGAGAGAGAGAGAGAGAGAGAGAGAGATGCAGCCTTGCTAAATATCCTGAAACTGGCAACATTAGCCTAATCCTCGAGCAGCTGCAGAATTACGTCTAACTGATGAGAGCAACATCAAAATAAATTTATCGTCGGTCACTTTTTTTGAATCTGTGTTCATCAGGTACTCCATCTTCTCTTCCGAATATGTTGAAAAATTAAGTCATTTCATTTCAACAAAATATCATTTAAGAATATTCGGCATTTCCGAGATATCAGATTTGACAATTTTAACTTAGTCATGTTGGTACTAGCGTCCTCGGAGTCAAATGCACGGAGACCCCGAACCCCAGCACGATCCCCACCGCCCCAGTCATGCCTTTTAAAAATATGTTTACCAAGGTGTTCTTCGGGAATCACAAAATTTGTCATAAACATACTCTTGCATTAATTTGATGCTATCTTGTGTGTTTGTACAATTTGCTAGCATCAAACAACGACAAGAAAAATGCCCCATCTGCAAGTACAAGTAAACACATACAAGAGTTTGAAGGCCGGCGCGCGTTTTGTCGTATGTACGAGCTGACAAACAAGAATTTTATTTTGAATTGCCCTTTCACTGGTTGATGACATGCTACACTGCACCGCATCTGTAGTATAGGATATATTGCCATACTACGCGCACGTGTCAACAAACACGGTGTACAGCGAACCAACTCGGGGCGTCAACACTGCTGCGTCTTCTCGCAGGACCCATGTTTGTGTGATTTTCAGACACTAGGAAGCGCGAAAGTTGTCAAGATGGAGCGGAAGCTGACTGGAGCCGATATTGGGGTGGTTGTGGCGTACTTCGTCTGCGTGATAGCCGTCGGTTTATTTGTAAGTATGGGATACGGGCGTTCATGAAACGACATATCGAGTCGACCCTCTTCAGAAGCCTTGAAAGGCGGGTCTAGAGCGCCGTCGCATAAGAAATTTCTGGAACGTAGACGTGCAGACGGTATATAGGACAAACGTTGGCATTGTTGCAATCGGTAGTATTTACATCTTTGTTAGCCTCTTTTCACTATCGCCCAAGATTGTCAGCCGCATCTCGTTGTCATTGGTTAACCAAATAATATGTCTCGACAAAAATAGCACAATGAATGAGAAATGTTATTAAACAGGCGTCCAATCTGGTATCCATGTGCCTTATACTATAACGGACGAATGTGTCAGTGACTCTCGGAGTCGCTGCACTGTCGGCACTTAGAGCGTCGCCGGGCGTAGATGTCAAGTTTATGTCTCTCTGAGGAACACGAACAGGACTACATTCTTAGAATGCAACCACAGGACTGTGTTAGAATGCAACTAGTATTACTGAGTCCTAGTCAATATGGCATTGTGATGACGTGCATGTCTTTGTTCAAAATTGTTGTGGGTTTGTTTTCATTTCAACTTGTTTGCTTCGGTTGGTGTCCTGCATATATGGCGAGCTTATTATCGCTACATTTTAGTTTGTTAGATTCCCAACGTTTCGTCCCGAACCTTTTCCACGTTTTGGACATGATATTTGGCCTTGGTTAGGCCATGGGAAGGGACGTGGGTGGAGGGACGGTGGTTAGGCCATGGGATGGGAAGGGCCTTCGGTGTTTTCACTGTCGCACTGTCACAGTGAGAGCGTATGAAAATACTTCATTTGCGTACACAGACTTTAATAGCGGGTCATTGAGGGTCAATGCCACTATGGATGTGGCCATCGCAAGGAAGGTTGTGTTTTCGTTGTAAAACTCGTTGCTGATGCTGGTACACGCGATCGACCGTACACGCCAGGGCTTGGCTATGATTGGCCATGATTTGTACGAAGCATTGTCTCTTCCATATTTTAATTTTTCCTGCGTCTCAAAAGCATAATGCAGTGATGATGGTTATGTAATTGGGATGTGGATGAGAAAATCCCGCACGTATTGATGAGAGCGTGTGCATTGTACATCATCATCACGTTGTACTTCCACGTCACCGACTTTCCCTGTGTCGTGTGTTTATAAATGGTCAAATATTGGTTAAAAATAAGTAAGAAATCTGATACAACACTGACTCGTGAGGCTTATGATCTGGGTTGTCAACTGGACAATGCACATACAGATAATTGGGTGTCAGGAATTAAACAATCGTTGCTGCTCGTAAATATTGGAGATGCCATGAATGTAAAGATAGAAAATGACAAACAGTTTAAAACTAATTTCAATGTAAAAGTTAAACAGCTATTTGAAAAATGTGCATTTGAATTGATTCATGATGATACCAGACAGGGCACCATAAAAATAAACTTCGCACATACAGAGAGTTGAAAAAAGATTTCTCTCTCGAAAGCTACCTTCATGTATAAAAAACCCAGATCACAGATCAGCCCTGTGCAAGTTACGCATTAGTGCACAATACTACACATAGAAACAGGTAGATATAGAAACCTTGATGTCATAGACAGAGCATGCCCAATTTGCCAAAACAAACAAGTAGAAGATGAGATACATTTTCTTTTTCATTGCAAAGGATACACGGACATTAGACATGATTTTTTCAGTAAACTAAACATTTGTAAAAACGCATTCAGAGGCACACAAGACCTTGTAAGCATCTTTTCAAGGACAGATAAAGCATCACTATGTGAATTGGGAAAATACATACATACATGTTTTAAACTCAGACAAGACAAAATGAAAAAGGCAAAGTAAACTATTTATGAACCTTTAATATGTTGACCTCATGTATAGATATTTATATTTATATATATATTATATATACTCTTTCATTGTTGTTTTTGCAAAACCTTTATTGTACTTTATGATCAAGATCCAACTGGATACGATTTCAATAAAGGCTTACTTACTTACTTATAAACAAATGGAAAACGTTCACACGATATTCCACCCACCGCTCACTGTTGCTGAGTCACGGTCCGGACCGTGATGGTGTGTACGACCTTACACAATCACATAAAGGTGTTTTATTTTGTCTTTTTCTAAAGGCAAAATAGCACTTGTAATTGCACAATGCAGGGGTTCGAACACGTGGGCACAGTGTAGTCCAATAGAGGGACTGTGACGTGGGTAAGCCCGCACAAAAGTACACGTTCGCGCATACACGGTCCCTCTGCTATGCTGTGGCGCATAATATGATCTGCTGGGCCGGCTGCTACATGTATGTTGGCGGGAAACGATTTCACTTTGTATGCACTGCTCTGCAGTGCATCTTGGGAGTTCTTTTCTGAATGAAACCCTCCACCTCAGGCCTATAGCTTCTCATATTACCAAAGGCTAATTAGACATATTTGTTTTAACTGTTAACAGAGTTAAGCGTTTAGAAAAAAACAAACGTTACAAGTGGTATCGAAGTAAGGAATATAAACTGAATTCTATTATTACCAACGATTTCATACACAGGCAAAAGGTCGAAATGGAATTTTCCATTGTGACCCCAGCAAAGTTGATCCAATGATACTTGAGGCCATGTCATTTTCTATTCTTGTTTATCCATCTTGAGTTTGCAGCACTTTACTATGATATAATTGTCCATAAATATTTAACAAAATCTCGAACTTTTCAAATGTTTGTCAGCAATATACCTGTTTGTGCTTACTTCTGTTGGTAAGTCAGATTTCTTAGTGGGATGGGCTGTCACTGTTCCCAGGGTCCAATTTAGTTGAAGTTAAATGAACAGGACATTAAATTAAAAATGATCAATTCTGTTATTATTGTTTTGGGTTTTGCTAAGTGTAAGAGAAGTATTATGTGTTTCTGTTAACAAGCTCCAAAGAAAAGGGTTGGTCGGTTGAACTTTTATTTGTATTTTTATTTTGATGGGACTCATAAAAACAGGAACGTTTGGCAATATCATGTGTGATTTTCGAAAATGAGAAGAAAGGATAGAGTTTGGTCACCTCAGGCACACTCATGAGTCGACTGTATTCAATTGGTGTAGTCTGCAAGTAATATATTTTACTTACTGACGATAGTCTTTGTTTTGCATGATTATTTTGAGACATGTTCATGTTCTTGCCAAGCTTTGATTTACTTATAAGTAACTGAAACGCCCCACTTAAAGGGACAAAGTCGGCAATTTTTCATGAATTTTGTTTGGGACGAGATACGACTTGTATTGTTTGACATGTTGAAAGATACTGAATGAATTAGTGACCATGCATATATTCGACCCCGGTTTTCGACACGATACGTTAAACCATCGCGAAAATGAATTAATGGTCATGACCATTAATTCATTTTCGCGATGGTTTCATTTAATTTGTCTAAAACCGGGGTCAAATATATGCATGGTCACCCATTTATTCAGTGTCTTTCGACATGTCAAACAATATAAGTAGTATCTTGCATCAAACAAAATTCCTGAATGGCTGACTTTGTCCCTTTAATTGTAGTCTGACTGAGCTCTGATTGGAGGCAGATACGATATACTGTTACAATTTCCTGAAATTAGAGCATTGACGCTGTTCCGGTAGCTTGAATTTTGTTTTGTGAAACTAATTTATAATAAAAATAAAAAAAAGTTTGATTGACACCTTATGCATTTTGTCCCCAAAATGTGTGAAATGACTCCCCAAAATAAACCGCAGTGGGACTCAGTGTCTCCTGAATGAAAACTGCTAGCTGCAACACTGATGATGATAGAAATTTTGTTTTTAAGTTCTTTTCTGTTTCACCACAACTATACTTAAGACCCCGACAACCCTTTGAGCAGGTTGGCAGTTTTTTCTTATCTGGGTATGGCTATCAACGGGTGAGCAATATTTCATACTTACTCTACTTGAAGTAGTCAACTTGGAAAAGGAAATTGGCAGGCAGGGAATTTGATTCTGTTGTTTTAGGGAGTGAAAAGCATTTGATAATGAAAGACTGAGAAGTAGTGGGGACTTTTGGGACTTTTGTGTTGTGGAATATGTAGGGGGAGGTTTAAGCAGGGAGAGTGAGAGGGACAGCAGGGAAATTTCCCGGTGGTGAACAGTGAAAAGGGAAAATACTTGGTAGAAGGGGAAAATTTTCGAAACGTAGTGGGAGGGTAGTTAAAAACAAACTGCAATTTTCCCTTCCAACTTTTAAGTTTGTTTAAGATACTTTAAAAATTTCATACTCATAAAACTTAATCCCTCTGGTTGCAATTTTTCAAGTCAGCCACTTGACTGTCCCTTGATTTGTTGCACTATTTGTTGCACCAATTGAACCATCAAAGAGAAAATTTAACCTACAGGATAACAACAAAAATTTCTTTCTGGCCTAAAAGTGGAAGTGAATTTAGGATTATATGCCACAAGATTTTGCTGGATCAGAATGCACATATAGAGGAATTTAATATGCAATTATGCAAATAATTTACACCTAACACCTTGATGTAGATTCCAATGGTCTGGCTCGTCCTCCCTTGCGAAAATCCTGACACTGAGCATTAAAACGTCAATTTAATCCTAAAACGAGAAATGAAGTCAAGATGTAACAAAAACATGAATAATGACAAGAAAAATTGCAGAAGTTTCTTTTCGCACGCTTATAGTTTTAAACAACTTTGAAAAGAGAATTTGCAGCTACAAACAACAAACCTTTGGTTTTCTGGTCTTACTGTGAGTGTTCTGGTATATAATCATAGAAAATATAGTTATATAATGTATTGATCAAAAGGAAATTCTCAAAATTTTTGAAGGCGTTTAGGATATTGACCCAGGCAATTGTCAGAATGCGTGCTTGTAGCATGTGATTCTCATTACATACCATCATGTATAATGCCCATAACCCATCAATGAAACGCCATTCTTTATGGATATGTATCATGGCTTCCATAATAAGCGCTGTTGCATAAACTTTGCGGCAGGAATGTGGCAGAAATTCCTGCACAACCTTGTGGTATACTCATTTTGTATACTTTAAAGGCAATCGCCTTTCATTGAAGCTGGTATGTGCATGACTGATGATGCTGTGTCAAATTTTAGTACACATATACGCGTGGCTGACAGTTTTTCAGACATGCACTCAGATTTTTACAGTACTTTTCTGATCTGATGTTTTCATGTACTCATTTTGAAGCCTGTTGAAATTTTCACAACTTGATTTTTTTTGTGAAATCTAAATTTGTTACCATTAAGTTTACAAGCTTAATCCCTCTACTTATTGAGGTTTAACGCAGAGTTGCACAGTGACTATTTTGAATTTCAGAAATAGGTAAATATTAGATTGCGTGTTTCTCTATAACCCCAAACTATGAATATGGACTCCTGATGGTATTCTTGACTCTAGGTAATGATTGAAAGTTTTCTTTGCATAAGCAAAACTTTAGAAGTTTCAATTTTGAGATGCGAACTACCTTACAAGGCCAGCAGCTGTATACTTCTGATAAATTTTTTTACCACTATTTTTAATTTTAAGAATTCAGTTTCTTGTTCTACAACCCAAATGTATGTAGAGATACACAGTATTCAGCTTGTCAACTCAGCCTGCACATGTTTAGACTGCATTTTTATCATTGACAGATGAATGGTACAGACTAGAATTTAAATATGAACAATACGTGATACATTCCATATTGGTGTAGTGGCCCTGGATTACAAGCTAAATAGTGGTTGTTTCAACATGCTTTTTGGAGTAGAACAAAAACTTGCAGTTGCCATAAGAAACAAAAAAGTGAAAAATCCCCCAAAGTTGCAATTACTGGCCCTTTAATCTACCAATTTGATGTGTTGTTCCGTGAGGCAGGTGAATGTGTTAGCCCCGTTAAAGATATGTGAGGATAATAGAGTGGATGATCGACCCTTGAAAATATGTGTAGACTGTATCATTAGAATATCGGCAAATGCACCTCATTCATAAGAAATCCATCACATAATCTGCCCAATACTTACGATTAATAATGATCCAATCAATTAATGGTTACTCGTTTGCGAATGTTAACGGCTTGTCATATGATGTATCTAACTAAAAGTTTTCCTACATGAATTAGACATTATTGCCAAATATTATATTTGTTCCCACAACTTAACAAATCGTGCAAGTTAGTACACACGATGAGGGTAGGAACAAATTAAAATGGCATGTGAAATTCACAAAGGAAAATGAAAACATATCCTTGCCTCAGTGAGGAAGGAAAGTCTATTGTATTGTAAGATATGTCAATGGCTCTTGAGTGACTATTAAGATTCATTCCATAGAGGTGATGTCAGGCTTCAGTATAAATAGACACTGAAATCTTGGACAAATGCCCAACACTGCAATTTAAAATACGGTGATTGACCCAAAATGGTTTGCATAATGCATATTCAGCTTATTTCTGAGTGACAATAAGTGCCTGAGATGTTTGTATAGGAACCCAGTTAAGTGACCCGTATTAAGTGAACCAGCCATTTGAATTAAAGCCTCTTCTCTTCACCATACCTTCTGTTATGTTCCCTTTTTACTGGCCTTATTATGGTATGCTGGCAATGGCCAGTATACATTGATGTGAGAAAAGTTACAATCAAAATGTAAACATGATTCTGCCTCTTGCTGACACTGCCCTCAATAGCTGTCAACAAAAGACATTTCAAACATTTATGGGGACTATTAAAGTCCGTATTGGCTGTTTTTCTCTTTCTCTTTTACTCTAAGGCGTCACTCATACAAATTGCTAAGGTATATGTACCTCAAAGGTAAAAGACTTAAAAACTCCTAAATGAAACTTTTCACAATTCTCTTAACCAATCAAGATTGAAAATCAGGGGTCACCATGTAGTTTTAAAAAGTGAGTCTGAATCCGGGGTCTGTATTTCTCTACCCGAAGAGCATTCTACCTTATAATTCTTTTCCATCAAGTTTTCTAACTATGAAAGTAGGGGCCCCTGCCAACTAACAAGTCAATTTTTGTAGGGAATGTTATCACAAACTATTCTATCATCAGTGACTTGAACCATTGGCAAATTTTTATGAAAGTGATTTGCAGTTTGCTTCATGAAACAGTTTGTGAGGAGAAAATCCGAAACACTGCTGTAACTTTGAACATGCATATAGTGAACATCGTCGTAACCATGCGCCCCTTTACGACAACAGCTTGAAACTACCCGCAAAGGTTGATTTGTGTGTAGGTCTGCAGAGCGGAAATTATTCTCTGGCTCACGAGAATGATAGTGATCATTGTGATATGGATATGAGTGTGATGAGTGTGGTGATTCTCAAACACACACATCCTTTGTCGTAGATAATATTGTGCGTTTTCTTCTTTGGATGACAAAATACAAACTCGTCCCCTATCCTTTGCAAAGATCATAGGACATGACCTGGCCTTCACCTTTCTTTTCTGTGTCTTTAAGCAATTGAGGCATCTTTTTAATACCTGGACGGACATTACAATGTTAGTTGGAACCAATCCAGCTTGATTGTGCACTGGAATCTTTCAAAGAGGAAAAAGCAGGTTGAACAATAAGACAAAAATAGCCTGTTTTTATCAGTGGGCCAGACGGACCCATATTTTTTGAGAAAGTGAACTTCACAGAGTAAAAATTTTGCTGTACTGCTCGTTGTCATGGCAATCGCAAAGTATTTCAAACATTGTCTAGCTAAGTTGCCATGACAGAGAAACTCGTTCTCTTCATAAAAAATTCTCAGGGGTCATTTGGTCACTCTTTGCTAAATCTTGCCAGAAACTTCTTAACGCTTCAGTGGCTGGGACAGAAAGTAAATAAGGCCATGCAGGTGTTGACACTGTGTGATGTAAAGGGATTTGGGGACAGAGAGCTTTTGTTTATTTTACTATTCTATAACAACCAGCTACTACCTAAGTACCTGGCCTAGGGTATGCATTCTGTGAAAGAAGGGTTTATTGTTTTCAGTCAAGTCGAATTGTACACGTAATATGCTAATTTTCATCTACTCATTTTTCACTTTGCATGAAGGTTTATAGCCCAGGTGTACAAGATATGCCACCGGTTATGTTATTAGCATCTATTCATAGTATGCAATCCTTTTATCAAGTGTTGATTTATGACTGAATCGAGATATGTTTAGGAAAAAAGAGAAAGCAACGGATTTATTACTTCTCAAATTACTGCATTCATTATTAGGTGTCAGAAAATCCATCATCATGATTATAGTTTTGGATCGGTCAGAAGTGAGCTTTAATTTTCACCTTTTTTTGTCAGCCTCGAGATATTCTTTGAAATTATTACCATAACCATGACATATACCTGCCTTGTAGAGAAAATGGAATTAATGCGCACAACACCATAGAGGTGTAGTAGTGAGAGTGTGTTCATGACTACAAGGAATTCTCTTTTCCTTCTTTTGTACACTTTGAAGCTTTTTTTCCCATGTAAAAAATTCCACAATGTCGTTATCTGTTGTGAACATGTATGATTTTAGAATTTCCTGGTTCTAATCTACTGACTTGGTAAGGAATGTCAATTTCTGTCCTCAGTTCAAAGGTAAAAATGGTGCAGCTCTGTTGGAGGTATTTATTGGAAATACAACCCGAACTGACCTGAACTGAGTTTAAAAAAACCCCCACCTATTAGCCATTAACTCCGAGGAGACACCATTGTTTTGCGTGCGAGTCATGTCATCACATCAACTCAAGCGTGATTGTAATTCTCATCAAAACAGCTGTAATTATTTCATGTCTTCAGAAAGCAAACTTTGCACTCGTTAGCATCTGATTAGTAGTGGTTGTCTTGTTTCCATCTTTCAAATTTTTTACAATAAAATGAGATTTTCAAAAAGCTGTGCATTGCATGTCATGCAGAGCCTTTGCACTTGCTAGAATCAGACAGGTCGTCTTGTCATCAGTATTGTTGAAGAACTCAAAAAAGTGACTTGCAAGTAGGAACTCTACCAAAAAAACGCAGATCATCCATGTAGCCAACACGAACACGAAGTGTCTGTTACCGGCTACCAAAATCTATGAAAAATAGTAAAGAATGAGCTACAAAATCACTATCAGTTTTAAGTTGAAGGTAGAATAAGTCTGTGCCTTTGTATAAAATACTATAAAAATAGTAGAAAGTGAGCAACCAGCTGAAAGTTAGTCGAGGAGACCTTTACCGCATATCATTTGCATCTCATTGTCGGCTACATGGACTGTGTGCCAAAAAACCCCCACGGTCTGACCTTTGAACTCTGTGTGTGGGTATTGTGTATCATTATGGCCATAAAGTTGAGTTGCACTAGTCATATATAATCATTATAATGGTAAAATGATGTTTGGGAAGTTGCACTTAGTGGTTTGAAGTACTGGTCTGTTTCTTTGAAGTTATACCAGAGAGTTTCCTGAAACAAAGTTGGTTGTTGGTTCAGTTGATGAGTGTTGTCCTTCCCTTGGTGTGTACAGAGTCAGTCATGCTTTAAGCAAGGGACCATGATCTCAGGAGGGTCATGGTCATGCAAATTTATTTTTCACATTCCTAAGTTTGGCAACTTTTATACAGATTTGATAGACTGCTATACTTTTTGCCAAATTTAAACATGTTTTTTTTTCGCTGCTGATCTACCGTACGTGTGGACATTTTTTCAAGAATCAGCATGGCTGCAAAATTTTTCAGTTACAGTAGCAATATCTGCTTGGAACATTCTGTTCCCACATTTAACCACCCCTTCCAAGATCTTTTGGTCAGCCTCCTTTATCATGTGTTTCCTTCAAATTCTCAGGTTTTTAAAAAGATTTTTCCCCCCAAAATTTGTGATAGTGCCTGATAAAGTTTTGAAAGTTGTAGGCCCTCATATGTATATCTGATATAAATGTTACTAACAATAATTATTTTAGCATTTTCAATAAAACAAAAATTGGTTGAATTGCGCTAATGTGAATGTCAATGTCATTGTAGAAGTCTGAATTGATTTTCACAAATTCCATAACTTTTAAGATGTCTGCAGTCTTTGGGTTGATGAAAGAGGGCATTGTCCCGGGAAAGTTACAGCAAACATGGCATGCAAGCAAGACATTAAATCAAGCCTCTCTCATTTACCTTTACCAAATTTTGATGGCTTAGTAACCTTTGTTTTACGTTTAGTCTGATGGCAACGGTTATAGAAAGATTGGTTCAACTTATCTTCTCGTAAACAATTTTAACAAAAAAACTTTGTTTAGGAATGAATTCCTCACTTTTACATTTAAATTTGATTTTTGAACTTTTGCTGTGTACATAATAGTGGTAGGATAACAGGTAGCTGGGCTTGGGTCAACTCAAACTGAATGCCATACAAACAACCCCTGGCTCTGGTGTCAGTGACATTTTGGAAATTTATACCGGTACTAGCTGCCACTGTACAAGAGCGGACTTTACTCTGTCCAACAATAGAGTGTACTTTCAAAGCCCACAGTTTGGTAGGACCAGTTTGATTAATTACAAATAAAAATTTCTGGCCTTAAAATGCATGAAACACTGGAGAGTTATACTGTACTGTCATAAAGTCATAAATTTGTCCAAGCTTTTTCTAAGTTTTGGAACTATAAGAGTGTCGTTACTTTTGAAATAATTCTAGGAGCAAATATTCCAGAAGAATCTCATTTTTGCATTTCTAAACACAAAGAGGGCATTTTTGGGAAAAGAATGTGAATTTTCCTAATAAATCCAAATTATTGAATATATGGCAGTTTCCTAAATTTAGTAAATATATGAAGATTGATCGGCAGGTGTCGCATGAAACTAACCTTAAGTCAAAGGTTCTACAATCAGTTGAGTTAACCATCCCATGATATTCTGTCATTTCTATATAAAAATGTTTTCAAGTGTCTTAAACCCCCTCCCCAATTTCAATTCTATATTGTCATTTCGTGGTGCAGTGAGCTGTTCTGCTGTGAACATTTTAGCCTGTTTTGAAGTACCCTTCCCTGTCTCCAATTTCTAAGCCAAAGAGACTCGACCAAAAGTCAATGTAGTGAATGTTTCAGAAGTTTTTACAGGCCATTTCTTGCACAAAAAATGCAATCAAAGGCAAATTGCAAAAAGGGAATTTCCGTTTGTACTGCTTAAATAAAATTCTGTAAACTCTTGTTTACATTACAGGCCATGTGCAGGTCCAACAGAGGCACTGTTACTGGTTACTTCTTAGCTGGAAGAACTATGCCTTTCTGGATGGTGAGTATGACAGTTATATTATACCGTAATTATGGACATGCCTATTATTTCACTCACAGCTTTTAATCTCCTCAGCTAAGGGCCAGTATGATGATTTATTTTTCTGCTTTTGTTTTTCTACTCCCCAAAGCATATTGAGATATACAGTATTCAGCTTGGCAACTCAGCATGTACATTGTACAGACTGCATTGTCATTGTCCGAATTCAAACTAGAATTCAATTGTAAACAATAACAGTACATTTTATATGCAGAAAACTAAATATTAGGGGTTTCAAACAAACTAAATATTAGGCGTTTCAATGTGCTTTAGGGAGTAGAACAAGAAATTGTATGTGACATACAAAACAAAAATACTATAAAAAAATCATCAAAAGTTACAGAATATTGTCCCTTGAAGTCAATCACTGCAAAATGGGTGAACTCAGTGAATACCTTTTGCTGTTAAGCAGATAAAATTTGCATCACAGACTGATGACATTATCCATTGCTGTATATGGCTGTTTTGGTGGTGGCCATCATGTCCAAAAAGAGAAACAGGACTTGATGTGTGGAATATGGACTTTGTTCATTTTCATAAGTCAGTAAACAACTATTGCTAAAAATATTTGAAGTGTGTACGTAGCAACTTTATTGCCTTTAAAGTCAACATACCGCAAACAATAAATCTAGAAAACTCATGTGGAGCTATATTTGCTGCTGGGTTGCTCCTGTTTCATTCATTCATCTTCATCTGCTGAAGCAATAAATTTTAGTTCCCAGCCAAATATGTTGCATCCACAGCAATCTTTCCCGCTAATTTTACTTCTTTCTTTCATTATTTGTTCTGTTTATTTTTTCTCTTTATTTGCGCTCATTTCCTATACATTTCCTATCTATTTCCTATCTATTTCCTGTCCATCAAAGGTTCAGGTGATTCGTATGTAATTTTTCACTCATCCAATGAAACCATATTGATGATGATAGATGAACGCACACTGCAGGAGAATGAACTTCCATTCAATTTGCCTGTATGTTTAAATATTTGCTTAATTATGAAATATGAGCTGCTATATGGAGTCTCCATGTGCTAGGCACTGAACCATACGCGAGTCAGCGTCAATCCACATCATATTGCTGGTGATATTTATAATTGACAAGACTACAGTCCTATTCAGTGTTACGCCATACTTCTATTCAACACTGCTGTTGGCCAGAATGCTAATTACTACCAATGTACCGATTACGACCAACAGGCAACAATCCATCGGCAATCTGTTGCTGTGACTGCTGGTGAGAGGCTTTCTGAAAAAACAGCTTGACCGCAATCATGAATGTTTCAAAGTCCAATGAAAGACATTTGCATCGTAAATTTTGAGCTCAGTGGTTTCTCATATTAAAACATAAAAAAATCTGACATTTAGAAATCCCCATGAATGTTACAACAAACACAAAAATAAGTCAAAACATAAGTTATAAATTACAAATACAGGAAATTAATCCTTTGCTTGTCCAATGGCAGTAAAGGGAAAATAGCTTTGACTGTTGACCTTTTCACTATTTCTATTCTAGAATGCAAGTACATTCTTCTCCTCATACAGTACGGCTGAAATATGAAATAGTATGTGGCCAGATCAACAAATTGCATAGCGTTCAATATGCAATATGTTGCTGTTGACAAATGAATTCTCTAGTACCGTAGGACTGAAATTCCCTTTCTGAGTCATATCTGTCATATGCGCTTCGAAAGTGAAAGACTTAAACATTTGCCCAAATAACTTTCCTCAAGGAATCTTTCAACCGTTCTCTTTCAAAATCAAGAATAAAAATTGGGGTCACAGTGCAAATTTTGGTACTAGAGACACAAATTACCCAAGATTTACCGATATTTGAAATTCAAAATGGCTGCCATCCTCCCTATGTTAATTAACTCTATGGAGAAAAATACAATTTTCAATTTTCGAAAAATTAATCACATGAAAAGTTTTCTTACACCAAGAGCTTGTCAAAACAGTCTGTATATGTGTAATATGCGTTGTTGCTGATATTCATCGTCAACAACAGCTCATAAATAAACACCAGTCTATTATATTGAGAAGTCAAATACTGGACATTTCAGCCTGCTTTAGGAAGAGAGAAATAAGAATACTAGTTAAAGCAACTATCAAAACACCGAAATTTAAAGGTACTGGTTCTGTTGTTTTAACAAGGTAAAGGGACTGTATGTAAAAATGAAATGGTCATTTTTGGGAAATATGAATCCAATGCAAATAAAGAAAATTCTAATAAAGAAAAACATTATGTCTATTTTTAAATAAAGAATATGAATCATACAGACAATGATTGAAATGGACTATTTTCCTACCTGTACGGTAGAGTAAACAAAATCTGAGAGCCATGTTTTAATTACTTTCTCAGTGTGTAAAGGACTACATGAGCGTTGAGAAACTTATCAACAGCTTCAAGAACAATGCATGACCTCATTCATATAACAATGTAAATGACCAAACGCAGTGATTCAAGTATCAAATTACTACAGTGAGAAAAAAGTTGCAAAGTAGTAAGACATAAAACAAACACACAGTAAGTATAGCAATAGTCCTTGATTTAGTTTCAAAAACCTGCTAAGAATAGTTCTCAAAAGGAAACACTCCACAAGTTTTGTAATCAGTGCTTCCAAAACAGAAGATGACCATGACTGCCATATTGTGTCTGAAACAATAATATCAAAATATACCTATATCCAACAAATATTGCATGGCAACTCAAAAAGGCATCATTTCTTCACATTTGTGCACCTATATATCATACATTTTCAGGGATGACGTCTTGCACTTGGACAGCCATTAACAAAACCTATTGTTCCTGATGGCAATTGTTGATATATTTCATATATTGTGACAGGAAATAAAAAATATCATCATACTATTAGAACACACTTCCTAATTAACTGATATCACAACACCACATTTCAAGTGTGGGAAAACAGACCAACACCAGCCCACCAATTGTGACAATCTCAATTCACTGGGGACTGTGTCATCAACAATGACTTGTTGTAAACAATGTATAGAATAAAATTTGAAAATTTCAGACAAATCGACCAAGGCAGAGCAGAGTTAAATTCGTTTGAAATTTTTAAGAGCAAATTATAAATAAAACCACTTTATACATTCCCGTTGCCACAGCAGGATTTAAACGGGTCCTTCACTTCATTGTTGTTGCCTGGCGCAGCAGCCAATAGGCCAAACCCGGAATTCGAATCCACCACGGTACAAACAAAGCCATGTGCGCAAACGCGCATAGACGTACGTGTATTTCCATGCGTTAGTACACATGTGGTTTGTTTATACCGGGATCACGTGATTATTTTGGCATACTGAGTCTGTAGAACGCATCGCGTCCTTTTTATTCCGGAGTAGATTCTTTACCATTGAGTGTGCCCTCTAAGCCTATTTGACATGCCAAACTCAAGAACATTCTCTGTGACCAAAGAAAATTTTCAGTTGAATAAGGAATCAAACCTTATGACTCAATTCAATTTGTTTGCACTAGATAAAACTGTTTTAAAATGACAGAGGACACCCCTGGGGAGAGCACGAGAGGCAGATGTCCGCCCTTTCGCATCAAAAGTTTGAGAAATTGATGTGTGCAATGGTGTAATCTAAGGTGTTTCAATTTGTTTTGCGCAAAGTAAGACTGTTAGAAAATGACATTGGACACTGATATTTTTATCATATTTTTTGCATGATCGGTGTTTGAGTAACACTATTCAACAATCCAGCAATGACAATACTAATATACCTGGTAAAAACAACTCTGTTTACCAGAGATTGCCAATGAAAGAATTTGTAGGAATGGCAAAATTTAAAAGATAAAAATATCAATAATCAAAATCGCCAAAAATATCGGTAACTTGCAGTTGACTTACAAAACACAAATAGTGGGAAAAATCATCCACAGTTGCAGCCATTTGTCCTTTTACTTCAAGCCAGAAGAATATTTCTTGATTAACACTGCTTTTTTTTTTTTTTTAATGCATGATAGGTTGGAGCATCTCTGTTTGTCAGCAACATTGGCAGTGAACATTTCATCGGACTGGCTGGATCAGGTGCGGCAGGGGGCATCAGTGTGGGTGCCTGGGAATTCAATGCAATCCTGTTGTTGCAGCTGTTAGGATGGGTCTTCCTACCTGTCTACATAGCGTGTGGTGTAAGTGTGCAATATGCTAATTTCTCTTTACAAACAAGAACCTCTGCCTTTGGGTTAAACGCATATGGATACACCTATCCCATTGGTCATCACAGCACTTACAGCCCTGGCTCACTTGTACAGCTTCTGTGATCTGTTGCCTTAGTCTGATGTGCCCAAAACTTTCTGGCTATACCTGGAGCTCTAAAGCCAAAAGTGTAGTATCTATTATAGATAAAATGGGACTGTGAGAGAATCTATCAGTCTCAGTACCTGCACTTTTATCATTCTTGCCTAACTACAAGTCACACTGTACACTCTGGTTTACCTAGCTATGTTTCTCAATTCATGGCTTTTCCCTATAATTGGCCAAAGAAAAAAGTATTGTGTGTTTCTGGTATCCGGATTTACCCTAGAAAAACAAGCCAACCCTAGACATTTCTTCATTCAAAAACTTTCTTGTAAATTCTTTAAATTTTACTGTATTTTATGGGTCACAGGGCAATAAAAAAAAAAATGAAACAATCTTCTAACCTAGTACCTAATTTTCAGAGGCGTCTTACCAAAAACACACTATGGTTTTTTTATTTGGCCTTTAACATGCCAGTCCATATATGCTACTAGACTAGACCATCAAACTTCAGCAGTGCTCTGAGATTGGCATATTAAGCAAAAGAAAAGAATGTGCAAAATGTTACATTTTGCACATATACTCTTTTAATATAACTGCTCTGAACTCCTTCTCCGATAGACTATAAATCTAGTGTCTAAAATTTAACATGATCATATATTTACTTTCAGTAATTATAACTAGCTTATTCATCATTGTAAAATTTAATTTTGTTCTTATGCAATTAAAATTTTTCCCCAGTGTTTAATAACCATCAACTTTTGATTGGCTTAAATTCTAGGAGCTTTCTAAAATAACTTAAGTATCTTTTGCAGGCAACATCGGTAGATTTAGGCTTACATGTTTATCTTTAACTCCCACTTTTGTACATGTATGTATACACTATACCTTTCTTGACATCATAACAGTTGCTTAAGAGTTATGTTGCAACTGCTTTCAAAATACACATGACATTTTTTAGATGCTTCTTTGCATATTTCCATGAAGAATGCCAGAAAAGGACCATTCATGTATGTCCTTTATTGTCTGCTCCCAGACATGATGGCATGATGTTATCGAAGTGTTTCGTTCAGTTTATCCGTGGAAATCATGTTGTTTCAATAGTTTCTTGTGAATTTGATGAAATGTAGGGCAAACATGGGTTCAGCAATGACAGTCAATGAGAATTACTTCTACCATTGCGCAGTTCATATAGTGTTGGTTTATTTGTAAATTCTATTGATTTCAGTCCAATAAAGGCAATATTTGTGTTTGAAGAATGGTCCACTAGATTTCAGTGAAGTATCATACAGATATCTCGTTTAACAATAAACTCGAAGCAGCTATACAGTTTGATGAGTTGGGCTTGCAGAAATATTTATTGTTAAATTTGCATCAGGTCAGAATACTGTAAAACATAATGATTTTATAGCTACATGCCTATTTTTTAGCTGTTTTGAATTTCATTGCGAGAAGCAGGTTTTTCGTTCAGCTCAAAAGGCGGCAATTTAAATCAGTGAATTGATAGACTTAGCTATATTAGCTAGAATAGGATGTAAAACAGACCTGTTTTATGGTAATATGAACTTGTTTACATTTATAAAGATTTTGTCGCGAAATTGCTAGAACTTAATCAGCTGTTTAACCTTTTCATTGACATCAGACTATATGACAGAAATTACAGTTTGGCCTTTTAGCAAACCAGATATGCTACTTGCACAGTAGAACGGAGGATTGAATTGTATTAAGGCCCCATAAGTAGTTTCTTTTTGCATGTTTAGATGGTTTGAAATCAAATGCAACTTAGAAAAAATGGCTGCTGCAGCTTTGTGAAGTGCGACCACAAAACATTTTTCAAGCATTGGTGACGAGTGACACACAATGTGAGACATTAACAACTAAATAATTTTCAAGTTGCAAATTTATGGGAAAACGCTTGAATTTTGACCAAATCCAACACCAAGGATTGAAAAAGTGACATTTTCACTGAAAGACAATGTAGCTTGTCTTGATAATGAGAATCCAAAACATCTTCCCAAAAGATTGGATAGTAAGTAAAATGCAAAACGTAAAAGCAAATGGGGCTTTTATCTATGCCAAGGACATACCTAAAATAAATTCACAGAGATGCAGAATCTGCAGGCTGTTGAACAACAATGAAGAACGCATTACACACTCAGAACTACACCGAGTCATCTTGAATGTCTACGTTCATGCATGGTACAAAATTTTCATCAATTTATCTTTTACATGTATCCTATTCCAAAATATTCAACATTTTTGACAGATTTTCACCATGCCTCAGTACCTGTCAAAACGTTTTGGAGGATCCAGACTTCGCGTTTACTTCGCTTGTCTGTCGCTGGTTCTGTACATTTTCACCAAGTTGTCGGTGAGTATACTGTGTCTGATAAAAACCATCTTACTTTTGTTGTCCATTATCTATTCAAGTATTTCTAAAACTTTACCAATTAAACAAGATGGCAGTAAGCAATCACATGTACATCAGATTAAAACTAGCAAAGTCATTTTTGAGTAAACCAAATATACCACACCCAGATTTGTGGTTCACCTGCGACAAATAAAGTATTGTTTATTGACCTACTTTCTTATCAGCAACTGCCATCCAACAAAAACCAAATTTGAAAGTTGAATGGCGTCAAAACAGCTGATGACAGATATGACAAAAAAAAGTGTCGTGAGGTGAACGTATCAAGAATGAGATGATCATGCCATAGCAACCATCATGCAAGTATTTCATGACCAAGCATATTTGGAATTGACCGCAATGTTTCACTCTCATTGAGGTTTTTTATTTTGCAAGATTTAAACCACAGCATGATTGCCTGCAGCCGGAACTTCAGTTATCTCTGCAGTGTGCAAGGTCTGTCTAATGAGTTGAAAACTGCATGGGAAACTGCGGTGACCATTCACTACCTTTTCAATTGTGTTCAGTACATATACCCAAACTATCAACCATGTGTGAAATACTCGTCAAGTTCCAAAGTTCAAGGAAGTATACATGCTGGTATTATTCATTAAAGATGTACACCAATCTATTTTCAGGCTACCCGGTGTTTTGTATGCATTTCATCATTAATGTCATATACTATGTTTTTAACTCTTTCACCTCATACTTTCGCTCCGTGATCTTGTTTGCCATATCAAGACTGACATATAAGGAGAGAAATTCAGGAGAAAGGGTTAAAGCTATACATAAATTTAGTCAGAATTTTCACTAAAATGTTTTTTTTTGTTTTTTCTGATGTTATTTATTGCAGGTTGATTTGTACACTGGAGCCCTGTTCATCCAGCAATCACTGGGATGGGATTTATATGTTTCTATAGTAGTTCTCATTCTTTTTGTTGCCCTCTTGACCATAACAGGTATTGCAGTCCATACTACTGTCCTATCATGTTCTGAGACTCCAGTCACATGACAGCCATGTGACCAGGCCTCTGATGATCAGTCACTTTTCCATGCGCTATATGTTTATGCTCAGACCAACCAGAGATGCAAACTGGTGTTACTAATAATTTAACCCTTTCACCACCATGGTTTGGTCCAAACTTATTGTTATCAATGGTAATTATGGACCTGTTCATAGGGCACTGAGGGTGAGCAGGTATAAAGGTGCCAATGGGACAAATTAAGTTACTAAAAAAAATGATAACTTTAATGAAGTTGATTTCAAAGGAACAGCCAATCACAGATTTTCATTTGGGGCTAACAACAGAGTACAAAGTATAGTGCTTTAACACTTCAAGGGTAGAAATGACTTCTGTAACTTTAACCATGTGCAGATACATGCAAATTTGTTATAACGAAGCAGCTGTAATATAGTACTCATAATCCACGGTCGCTTGTGAACTGATACATGCCAGGCGGCTGCTGTGTCCCTCAGGTATGCATTAGAAAAGTAGCTAGGAAGTTTGGAAACGGAATATAATAATACGCATGTATCAAAGAGTTCTGATTTCCCTCACAAAAAGTCACAATTTATAACCACCATCGATGGTTTCTACACCTCCAAAGTCATATACCTGCTATCCTCTGTCTCAAATGATCTTTTGTGCATTCTCTGGTGCGATTTTTAATGGGGCCCCCGCTTTCAACGTGGAACCGCGTGCAACAGCAGTGGGTGGTCAATAAGTGGTTTGAAAATAGCGGTGCTGTGATTGGCTATCTACTGTTAGTCCGGGATCCTTTGGAACATTTAGATTTAGGGTATCACAGTGCTAGCACACCAAACCAGCTGAGTGCACCCACACTGCTGTTGCACGAAGGTCGTGGTTTCATATTGAAAGCATGTGTCCTGGCCATCAAAAACCGCACCCGACAATGCACAAAAAGATCATTTTGGACGCAAAGAGGATAGCAGGGATGACCTTGGAGATGTATTGGAAACATCAATGGTGTTTATGGAATAAAGTGTGGCTTTTTGTGAGGGAAATTTGTCTCAGAACTCTTCGATAGTGGCCATTCCGTTTCCCAACTTCCTATTTTTCTAATTCATACCACACAGTGGCGCCATGTACACGTTCACAAGCGACTGTGATTCAATCGGCAAACTAACTGACACTTGCAGTTCTAGTGCTCATAACGTAGTGATGCAGCCTGTATAACTTCAATTGATAAACACCTGACTGAACATACACTTTCTATCCCTTTAGTGCTTGCTTATCTTCGGGTACGTTGAAAGGAGATTTTAACTATTGCAAAAACTTTTCTCCAAGTTTGAAATTATTATTATTCTCCATAGTAACAAAATGTCAAGTCACTTGCAATATATGGCATCGGAGAAACTAGTTAATTACCTAGAAATCATCAAAATTTGAAATTCTAAATGGCTCCTACATACCCTGTGTTTTCTCAATGGGGAAATGTATTTTCCATTTTTTCATGTAAATGCAGTGGTGAAAAGTTCAATTATAGGCATTCTATTGTAAGTTTTGAAATCACTTTAGGCTGGTGCATATCCCCCTGGCAGCGAAATGGTCGGTTTTAAATGTCATCCATAAATTGTAGTTTTTGCCAGCCCTGCAATCTGTTTGGTAAGACATCATGATACCAATCATAAAGTTATCCCAATTTATATATATACAAAGGGGGCAGACCAATTCATTGGTCCTTGAAAATGAAGACAAAAAGTATAAAGTTGGGTTATCATGATCACGGAAGGTGCCCAGCATTTCCTGAGCAGAAATCAAATTATAAAGAACAAAGCTGTTTCTCCAGTCATGCTGTTCTGGTTGGTCTGAGGCTAGTAGATTTGTGTAGCTCATTTGCATATCTTCCTTACAGCTGCACTGTAATCTCCAGCAAATATCTTGCGGAAGAAGTTGCTGCTGTGGATCCTACTGTATAAAAGGAGCCACTCTGCAGATGTCACAAAAAAATAATGCTGAAAGTATAACTATATACACTGCCTTTCTGAATATGCAGTGTTCAAGGATGTCACATTCAGGGAGAGTGCAGAGACTAAGTACCATGTGACGCGTTCATTACCATATATCACAGGCTTTACAAAAAACTCTTCTTAAATCTGGAAACGTATGCCTTCATTCCAGGTGGCCTAGCTGCAGTCATTTACACAGATACATTGCAAGCATTTTTGATGGTCCTCGGAGCCATTGCTTTGATGATTTTGGGTAAGTCTTAGTACATCTGACTCTTTTGATTTTCACCAAAAAATATAAACGGCAAAAAAATTCATTCACTCCAAGAGCTTCAAAAGACCCACACAAGCATTAAATCAGAAATGTATTGTAAAAATTTGAGAGTCTGATTTAATATCTGTTCCTTAGGCAGCTTATTCTACTTTAAGATAGTACTCGTCTCAAAAGTGAAAGACTTAAACCTTTTTTTTTAAACTTTCGCCAAGGAATATTTCAACCACTCTCTTTCAAAATCAAGAATAGAAATCCGGATTCACCATGCAAATTTTGCTACTGGAAAAAAAAAATTCCTAGATTTACCGATATTTGAAATTCAAAATGGCCACATCCCTGTGTGAATGCTATAGGAAAAATATATATTTTTGATTTTACAAAAAACTATAAAACAGTTTTCCTACACCAAGAGCTTAAAATAAACCCTTTCAAGTGGTAGCTCAGAAAGGAATGGTAAAAGTTTAACAGTCCAAATATCTATCCCCGAAGTGCATTGGGTCCTTAATAGATTGAAATGTAGAAGGTCACTTATATCAAGTACTTTTTAACCTACTCAGGATTGACTACAATATTTTCTCTCAAGTATATAAGCACTGTAGCACTGCATTTGCCCCAAAAATACCCGTAGACTGATGAAATGAGCAATATGTTACTACTTTTGTACCAAAGATTGATATTTAGTACCGTTTTGTTGTGGGCATGTTTTTCAATGTACATATTCAATCTCTGACCAGGATTTCAGGAAATTGGTGGATATGATGGCTTGGTAAGGATGTATCCCAACGCAACCGTGAGTCCCAACAACACCGTGGAGAATGAAACCTGCCATGAGATATCACCGTATGCCTTCAAGATGCTGCGAAATCCAAGAGACCCTGACATGCCGTGGGCTGGGTTCCTCTTCGGTCAGACGCCGGGCTCCATCTGGTACTGGTGTGCTGATCAGGTATACTTCTCAGTTTTTCTTGTTATGAACTCTTTGAACGCCAAAGTAAATTTTTGTCACCTTGATGAAATATACAAATATATAATTTTTTCAGATTTTTGCCAAAATTTTGATAACAAACTGTAGCAAATAAAATATGATGTCTTTTTGGTCCAAAATTATCAAGAAAAGTACAGAAAAATTCACAAAAACTGGTGAAATGTTGTGCTAAAATTTTGGTGGGAAAAAATTATGGCACTCAAAGGGTTAATGAGGGAGTATTGAAGGTTAATTTTAGTCCCTTTTTTGCTGGCAATACAATTACCACTGAGACTGCAGCTGAAGTTACCTATTAGAGTTCGGTAAATGTTTTGCGGCAGATAAAATTACATACCGGGATGGCATGTTGCAAGTCATTTTAATATATCAGTCTCATCAGTGCCTCTAGCTGTCAACAATTTTCACAAGGGCACTTCTTAAATTTTTGAAAAAGCAATGTGAAAGTCATTTGGTAGCCATATTGAACTTGAATTTCTCATATTTTTAGAGGGTAAAGTCACAAGACTTTTCTCCAGATCAATTGTTTGGGATAAGGGAGACATTTGACTTGACATTTTGGTGCATGCTCATCAACTGTGTGAATATGATATAATTAGTCCACATTGCGTGGTCAGTGATCTGAAAATCTGGAAGAAAAAATTCAATAACAGATTCCATCAGAAGCAATTGCATTTGTCCAGTGTAAATGCACAAACACACCAGAATTAGATTGCATGGAAGCAAATGACGTTCTCAACTCCCGACTTCTCCCTTTAGATATGTTGGCATAGATTTTGTCAAAGAATCACTGGTTTCAGTCAGTTTATCAGATCTTGCAGTTGCTCAATCTTTATTACCTTCAAAATGTACTACACAGTTTCTCGGTATAGAGGTCAGACCTACTGTCTTGCACTGAGTGAGGTCAAAGTGCAAAATGTCAAGCAAATCCTTGATGTGAAATATCATATGGTTGAGAGCACTTGCCAGGTGTTCTTAGTATTGAGTATTGAAGTGTCAAGACTTCTTGAAGCAGTGTGTTTAAATGTGAGAAAATGATATAAATCTTTCATGAAAAGCACGTTGGATGTTTTCTTTGAAAAAATGGTGTTATTAACAATTATAGACTTTAATAACTCTGACAAATATATTTCATGTATGCAAAGAATATGTGTGGCGAAACATACTGAGAATTTCAGAGAATTGACAACTTTTAAAGAAAAAAAGTAGATTTGCTGCAATACAACTTTTTTATATGAGCGAGCCATTACCTTCATCACATCTCCTTGCCGCCTGCCCACCTTGGTACACTACTTAGCTGTTGTTTTCAAAATTATTAATTACAACTGTAAGGTACGTGAGACAGCTGGCAAAATAGCAAATGCCAATGTTGAATACTAAAATCTTGTCAAGGCTGAAAAATGACATCGTGATTTGAAACTAGGTTATAGGCAGCCACCAGACTGCAGGAAAGCAGTTCTGAAAAATGTCAATTCTGTTCATAATTACAGGTCATTGTACAAAGAGCACTGGCTGCCAAGAGTTTGTCACATGCCCAAGCATCAACGTTGATGGCAGGCTTCATCAAGATTCTCCCACTATTCATCATGGTCATGCCGGGAATGATGAGCCGGATTTTACATCCAAGTAATTATTTTTTGGGGGTCATATCTTTCAACCAAGCTGTGCTCACCCTTTAAACACCATGTTTTGGCCCAAACCCATTGTAATCAGTGGTGAATCTGGACCTCTTTATAGGGAATTAGGGGTGAACAGGTTAAACCAAGGGTTGCAGGCAAACCATTTCTCTTAAAAGGGTGGCCCAGAATTAGGAAAAAATGTTACTTCACAGAATTGCGACCATGGGAGATACGTTCATTTCATGTTCTGTCCACTTCAGAGCTGGAGTCAAGACAGATAAGTTTTCAGTTCGTTATCTGCATGATTATAACAAATGTGAGTTTTAATCATTTGGTCATATCCTTTTCTTCTTAAAGCTACCACCAAACAGCAAACATAATAGACATTATTTGCAATGCTATATCGAAATAAATGCCAATGTGTCATTGAAGCATTCTGGAGACAATGGTCATTTCAACCATGCCACTTTCATCTTTTACACTAAAAGTACACATAACAAAGTTTTCATATGTCTTCATCACTATCATTTCTCTTCAGATGAGGTTGGTTGTGTGGATCCTGTAAAGTGTTACGAAATTTGCCAGTCTGAGGCTGGCTGTACCAACATTGCATATCCTAGATTGGTACTGAGCCTGATGCCAAACGGTAAGCTCAAGCATGCACATCTCTCTCTCTCTCTCTCTCTCTCTCTCTCTCTCTCTCTCTCTCTCTCTCTCTCTCTCTCTCTCTCTCTCCACCCCCTACCCCCCAATGAAAATGAACTCTGTGCTGTATATTGTAGTAACATTGCTGTGATCCTGCAGTATTATCATGGCAATATAATGTTGCACAGAAAGTCCATGTGGCAACCTAATTAAGTGGTCCAACTTTACAAAGTACTCTTTTACAAAAATTTGCGTGGCGTATAATAATTGTTTCAGACGACTTTTAATCTTTCTAGGCGCTGTTGTATAAGTACCATGTTTGGTGCATATGATGTACTGTCTTGTGGAGAGTTATTATGTAAAAGTGTTTTTAACCTTTTAAACAGAATTAAGAGATCTCAGAATTTTTACATTAAGACTATCTATGCATGTACATACATGGATTCATTGCAATGCAGGCACTGGAGGAATATTTTATACTGATTTTTTCACTGGTAGGTTATTTTTACATCTATTATGTATTTGTTTTATTTCTCTATGGGCCTAGAGCCTGATTCAAATAAATAAATAAATAACAATAAAAATTAACATACTGTGCATACTCTACATGTTATTGTCTCATTTTTCCTCTTGGATTTTTTGTTTCTTAGGGGCAAGAGGTCTGATGATGGCTGTCATGATTGCCGCCCTCATGAGTGATTTGGACTCCATCTTCAACAGTTCAAGTACCCTCTTCACCATCGACATTTACAGGAGAATTCGCAAGAAGGCTTCTGTTAGGGAACTCATGATTGTTGGCAGGTGAGTGAGATGCCCACAGTTGACATTGTCGACACTGTGCAGATCAATTCTTGTCTGAGCTGTACAAGATCAAGTCACTGGGTCATGTTCTCACTAGCCAATTGTTTTAAAATGAAATGCATATTCAGTTTTTCCTCCAGGATGGGTGATTGGGCAAATCCCCTGTCTAATCAAAATTCCCCCTTCAAATAATCACAAGCCACCACGACATGTCACCCTTCTACAATGAGGTTTGAGATTATGATTTACCCAGAGCATTTGCAGTCTGTAGCAATTCCATTTCATGATTGCTGTCTACGCTGTAACATCATACAGATGATGTAATTCACTATCTGTAGCTAAAGTACAGTGATACAAGCTTCTTATCTGCAGAAGGATGTGATACAGCTGATAGGCTATCTATCAACTAGAGATTGCCTCCACATTACAAATTTTGTTTGAACTGAAATGAATGAAGTGTGAATGATTTGTGTAGGATTCTAATATAATTTATTCAACATTTACTAGATAAAAAAAAAAACCAAAAAAACCAAGAGTATCTTTTATTTGATATTTAACTAATTCTATAACTTAATTTGCCAATACCATGAAAAAATCTTAATTTGCATAACTTAAATTTGCATAACTTATTAAAGTCCCCTCAATCAGAACCAAATCCCCCCAACTTTTTAAGCAGGGGGCAATATTCCCCCTTGTGACAGAAACCTGGAGAAACACTGCACAAGATGTCCTTTTGGAAATTAGAGTACTCAATGCTAAAAGCAGAGCATTATAGAAACAGAAATTACTTCAAGTACAAAGTAAATATATTTTTCTTAAGTTTTATGCATCTAGCAATAGTCAGACAATTTTTACCCTTAGGATGTTGGTCTTTTATAGGGTTGCGACATAATAATAGTTCTAGGTGGTGTTGAAATTTGATAAATAAACAGATATATATTTATTATTTTGTACTTTTACATAATTTGTGTTATTTATATAATATATTTATATAATATATACATATGTGTGTGTGGTGTGTGTGTGTGTATATATATATATATATATATATATATATATATATATATATATATAATATATATATACACACATATACACACACACACATACATATATATGTAGAAATACATGTAGATTTAACTATTGTGAGAGAATAGTGATTTCTTGTAGAAAAGCATATAGCTCAAATCAATTTCATTGTTTTCGTTAGTTGCTTTTAAGACTAGCATGAACAATTGTTACTGATCAGAGTGAAATCTTAGTAGATACCTTCAGCAAGTGTGAGGTCACTTGTCATTATTTGCCATTTCATCGATTTCTTGGTAGAGTATTTGTCTGTGTGATGGTGGCTATTGGTATTGCCTGGGTGCCTGTCGTCAAGGAAACCCAGGGAGGTCAAGTCTTCATTTACATCCAGGAGATCACGGATTACTTTGCCCCTCCGGTGGCGGCCACTTTCCTCATTGCTATCCTGTGGAAACGCTGCAATGAAAAGGTATTACTTTGTATAGCTTCGTTTCATCTTGTCTGGTGATTTTTTTTCAGCTTTGCTCATTAACATTTGTGTACCGTATTATCTGTTGAAGTCCGTCTGTCCCCTCAGCTTCCAACAGTGTTGCTGAACCTTGTTGACTGTAAACTAGCCTCTTACGCATTGTGTATGAAGTTTTCATGGGATAACATTGGTCAGATTTGCTCAAATTGTAATGAAGTGTGCATACGTATAAATTTATGGGGTCAATTATGTCATTTCTGGTGGAAAACAGTTAATTTACAAAAATTTGTTTATTTCGTAAAGTTGTTTTGTGGCAAACAAAAGGTTGACCAGAATTTGAAGAATTATATAGAAGCCTGATGGTTTCTTTCTTCATGATCTGTATGTCACATGGAAGCAATATATCAACCTGTTCCCCCCTTATTCCCTTTAAACAGTTCCACAATCACCATTGATAACCATGACTTTAGGCCTATTGATGGAAGTTCCAAGGTGCTCATGTTATGATCCTTTCTTGCAGGGTGCATTCTGGGGACTGATGGCAGGTTTTGTAGCTGGATTGACCCGTCTGATCCTCATCTTCGTATACAGAGCCCCCCACAAATGTGGCGACGAAGACACGCGCCCGCCGATCTTGGCCGAGGTCCACTACATGTACTTTGCCATGCTTTTGTTCTGGCTGACCACCACAGTGACCATTATAGTGTCACTGATGACCGCACCGCCGCCTCCGGAGAAGGTCAGTACAACCCTCAAGACAGAACTTTCAAATTATGTGATTAGCAGCTGATGTTTAATGATCAAAGTATATCCATGTAGTCATGATCATAATAATGCTGTCACTAACGGTAATTTTTTATGTGATATGATCCAATATGGCCACCTGGTAGCAATTTTGTTTTCTAATTTTTATCAGGCTGGAGGCTTAATCATACCAAGACCAATTTCATTTAATCTTGGCACAAACACAAGGTGCTATGACTAAATTATTTTCTTACAAGTCACACATTGTAAAATTGGTGCATCATTTTGACTACAATTCAGTTAAATCGAATCAAATCACCTAATTACATGCGGGGACTGTGTCATTTACAATGACTTAATTGTTGCCAATAAGATGTTATCATTATCATTGTCATTCATGTGTAGATTCATCGCACAACCTTCTGGACACGCTATGATAAAGACATGTCCAATGTGCCTATGGTGGATGGAGAGTTCGGACAGGCTAAGGTAGCTGGCGTGGAAAGAAAAAGGAAACACTCCTATGAGATCGTCAAGGAAACCGGTACTCAAACTCCTGAAGGTGAGGGTGACCTGCCAGACAATGGTGATGACCCACAAAAACAGGATGGGCCAAAGGGCGACGGACACGGACAGGCCTCTGTGCTGATGAACGACAGCGCCGATAAATATGCTGTGAAGGATGGCGAGGCTGTTCAAGTCCAAGGTAATATTATTATTTTCAGAATAAAGTGTTAAAAGACACAATATTTTATAAATGGTTTCTCGCAACGTTCTAAAAGATTAAAACCATTTATTGCAATTACTTTATCCAATGTAGCTCTACATGTACAGTACACTGGTCCAAAAAAGAGGGCTGCTCCCATGAAAATTTATTTATCAGTGTACTAAGGATAATTACCTTGCTAGTATCTTGAGCAGGGATCATGCCAAACAGACTGATATGGTGTGACCGCTATGATATGTCTGCTTTAGATGCACATACATGATTTCTGTTTTTGTTTCCTCTTTCCCAGAGAAAATGTCGGTCTGGAAGAGAGGGTGGAACTGGTTCTGTGGGTTCGCGAGCTCCGAGGAGGACAAGATGAAACTGCAGGAGCACTACCAACACCTGGTGCACATCACCTCCCTCAAGCAGGATCGGAACGCCAAGATCGCACTCAACATCGGCCTGGTGATCATCCTCTCCCTCGGCGTCTTCCTCTATTGTTTCTTCTCCCTGTGGGAGTACGTGCCTGCGTAAAGTGCACGCCAACAAGTAATCACACTTATACATGTATACACTCACACATTATGTATATGCAGGAATATATTTCTCTTGAGGGGGCCCATTTGCCAATTAAGTATTACAATGGCCCTGGAACATCTGAAACTTTTGTTCAGTGCAGACTGAGTTTTCATTATTATGACATGATTAGTAAACTCATCCAAAAATTTATTGTCAGATATCGGTATTCCTTTTTCAGATGTGTTACTAGCCTTTATGGCTATTGCTTAAATCCCATGTACCGCATGTAATGTTTGCTTTGCATTTTCTCTGAGGAAGGGATTCAAATGTAAAAATTACACATGGTGAAACTAAATTTCATCTCAGTACTACTGTTCCATGGTGTGTTTTTTCAGGTTTATTATAGTCGCTGTGCCACATATAGGGCAGGATATGCTTGCAAACCCATGACATATCTCTTCCAAGGAAGTAATTTGTCATTCTCAGAATATTACTGTCTGTTGTGTTGTGTTCACTTAATATTCCTACATGTGATTGGAGTTTTTAATAGCGGAGTAAATGACTCTGATTTTTGATTCAGTGGTGATGTACTTGTTTTGTACTAATTGCCATGTCAATGAGCAGAATAACACAAGTAGTCATAGGATAATTTTCTGTCCAAGTAAGCTGTATTATATCAGGAGACACATTAAGTGACAAGATGATGAGAATTATATCAGAAGTGGTTGTATTGGCAATTCTGGTACCCTTTTTACTCCCATACTGGCATATATGGATCCAATCTCACCATTGAAGACCCTTAGGGTAGAGCTATATCTTCTCGTTGAAAATGGTAAAATATTAAATGTTTAAATTGTCACTTCGTTACAGTACATAGCTGGGAAAAAAGTGATGGCACATAGGGTCATTATCATTCATGTTTTGCAATGTGCATTTAGCCGAATTTCACTTATCAAAAACAGCTAATTGCTGTCATAACATAGATTTGCAGATGACAGAGGACAAGTTCCCATGTTATACAAATTAATACTTACCGCAATGTATTTTTGTAGCTTTTTCCCACAATACCACCCTTAGCCACATGATTATAGATATGGGATGTGTTTTGTGACCATTTTTGGTCCATGAATTACTTATTAAGCTAGATATTCAATCGTAATGCTACTTATTCACTGGGTGAATGATAGGATCTATTACTAACAGTGATATTTGGATATCAGTAGGTCAGGCTAGTTATGTAACCACCACTGCAGCTGTAAGAGAAATCTAACAGGTTCTCTGGACTTGGAATCCGACCTTTGTACAAAGAAGAGCAGGTTACACACATGATAGAAATGCATGTAAATGTCCATAGGTGTTTGTATATATGGATTTGTTTGCACCATGTGATCTCTTGGACGTATTGAATCTGTCAAACACTGAGCTTTATTTATTGAGTAGATCCATTTCAGAACTGCAAAAAAGTCCAGAATATTTTAATATGTCTGATGTCTCACGTTCTTTTCATTCCTGGGTTCATACTAGTGTCTGAGTCTTCTAGATCTTGGAAAGTATTGACAACAAAATGTATAACTCTGATCCAAGGATAGTAAACACTACTTCCAGGGTAATCTATCTTCATTTCACTGTTACGGTTCAGGGTCATCTTGTTTGTAAGGTACATGTAAACAGGAATTCATTGACCTCCTTGAAAAGTACCTATAGTAGCTTGCCGTCGTGCTATTACATTTGCTGAATTGTTGCTCATGGTAGGATCAAATTCTAATGGGAGGATAGTGATTTTAATTTTCATGGTAAAATAAGAATACTGCTCTTTTTCAGTATCGCTATGACAACAGAGTACAAAATCACTATTTTTTTAACAAAATATCATGTATTCGTCATTTTCTGAAGAAAAGTGTTTTCAATGCACATTGTTAGAAGGCAGAAATTACATCCTGTGCATACATGAGAAGATGTTTGAGGTCTCGCAGGATGCAAAGGACACTCTGATGATTGATAATGTTGTAAAGATGTTGTTTTGGTTTGCAGGTTATAGATCCGTTGTTCAAGTTGATGAGCTAATGATATGCTACCCAAGTATAGATTTGATCTATTAAAGTTTTTCTTTTAAGGGATAACCAGATTTCTACTCCAAATTTTTAAATTTCTGATGTCCACAATGACAGGTGTTGTGTAAGAGGGATATGAATTAAAACAGGCAACAGCCATTCCACACTTGGGAATGGGCAGATGAACTAAGGGTGCACCGTTGAGACAGCCCGGTTTCAAACTCTCAACTTTTTACATTACTTTTTTGTTAATCTCCTCCTCACCAGTTTTTGGTGTTGTCTGTGGAGCACATAAAGTTTCATGTTTTTTTTTGAAAATATTTAATTTTTTCCCAATATGGTTAACATTGGGTATATGGCAGCTTCGTTAAATTTCAAATATTGGTAACGTTTTGAAGCAGATTGATTCTTTATTGCCAAATCTGCAGTTTCCCCTTATTTTTATTGTTGATTATGAAAGAAAATGGTTTAAAGTTTCCTTGAGGAAAGTTTGATCCTGAGTGTAAAAACATTCAGTTTTGAAGTACGCACTTGCTGTTTGAAGGGCAGGTTTACATTTGGCAATAGCCATGGTAGAGATTATCGGTTTATGTTGGTAGGGTTGAAGATTTGTTCCTGTGGCGTAGCCAAGGTTTACAATGAGTACGTGCATGTGGACAACACTGGAAGAAATATCCATCAAACAGGATATGTTACAAATGGCAAGGCTGGGGTTACGGTTTGGAATTATTATTGCTAAGAATTACTGTTGTTTGACATCTGGTTGGGAATAGGGCGTTTTAAATAAAGTTCTTTGTTTGCCGTCCACATGCTGGTAGGTTTTCAGAGAAAATTAAGAAAAAAAACACAATGTAAACACTGTTACAAAAAAAATATTGTTTTTCCAAAAGAAACCAAGTAAAAAATAAGCTTATGCTGATATACTTGTGTGTTATGTCAGTGTTTGTTTTTTTGCCTCGCTGGTTGTTAGGTTTTCAAAAATCCAAGGATGGAAAACTCAGAATTTTCTTTAAATGGCCTAGTTAGCAGTAGTGAAAATTTTACAGGGACGGGTCAAAACTACTCTTCTTCTTGTGTTGACTATCCGGAGCCTTACTCGAAATTTTTTTAATTAATAGGATCACCATTGTCATTAACTGACCTACAGATTTTTGCACTGAAAGTGAGTTTATTGCCCTAGTGTTGTCATAATGGGTTTGATTTTGCCATGTCCCTGATGTAAACTTGTAAAGATGGGAGGGGCGGTCAAAATTTGAAAGGATGCCGTCATGGTCAGAACGGCTATGAATTGCATCCATCAGAGGGGTAGGTCGAGAGAATTACTATAGTTTTAGTTCAGATAATGCTGTGTCAATTATATTAATCACTAGCACCTGTTGTAATGCACAAAACTGAAACTAGTGTAAATAAATGATATGTGGCTTAAAGGTATACTGTCACCTGTTCCAGTTTTGCCACAGTTACCATGGAAAGAGAAAATTTAACCAATCAAAGATTTCAAGTGGGTGGCCGCTTTTAAAAAACAGCGCCCTCACGTGGGCATTTTGAATACCAAGGAACGCCCTTTTGACCATATATGGGCATATTTAGATTACAGGTGACTGTATACCTTTAATGTACAGTAGTCATCAGTTCTCAAAATCTTTTCAAATTATTTTGGTCTAGTGTATTTTTGTGTGATATCACACTATGAAGGTAAGATATACTAATAATTTGCCCTTTCCCTTATTTTATTGTTGATTATGAAAGAAAATGGTTTAAAGTTTCCTTGAGGAAAGTTTGATCCTGAGTGTAAAAACATTCAGTTTTGAAGTACGCACTTGCTGTTTGAAGGGCAGGTTTACATTTGGCAATAGCCATGGTAGAGATTATCGGTTTATGTTGGTAGGGTTGAAGATTTGTTCCTGTGGCGTAGCCAAGGTTTACAATGAGTACGTGCATGTGGACAACACTGGAAGAAATATCCATCAAACAGGATATGTTACAAATGGCAAGGCTGGGGTTACGGTTTGGAATTATTATTGCTAAGAATTACTGTTGTTTGACATCTGGTTGGGAATAGGGCGTTTTAAATAAAGTTCTTTGTTTGCCGTCCACATGCTGGTAGGTTTTCAGAGAAAATTAAGAAAAAAAACACAATGTAAACACTGTTACAAAAAAAATATTGTTTTTCCAAAAGAAACCAAGTAAAAAATAAGCTTATGCTGATATACTTGTGTGTTATGTCAGTGTTTGTTTTTTTGCCTCGCTGGTTGTTAGGTTTTCAAAAATCCAAGGATGGAAAACTCAGAATTTTCTTTAAATGGCCTAGTTAGCAGTAGTGAAAATTTTACAGGGACGGGTCAAAACTACTCTTCTTCTTGTGTTGACTATCCGGAGCCTTACTCGAAATTTTTTAATTAATAGGATCACCATTGTCATTAACTGACCTACAGATTTTTGCACTGAATGTGAGTTTATTGCCCTAGTATTGTCATAATGGGTTTGATTTTGCCATGTCCCTGATGTAAACTTGTAAAGATGGGGGGCGGTCAAAATTTGAAAGGATGCCGTCATGCTCAGAACGGCTATGAATTGCATCCATCAGAGGGGTAGGTCGAGAGAATTACCATAGTTTTAGTTCAGATAATGCTGTGTCAATTATATTAATCACTAGCACCTGTTGTAATGCACAAAACTGAAACTAGTGTAAATAAATGATATGTGGCTTAAAGGTATACTGTCACCTGTTCCAGTTTTGCCACAGTTACCATGGAAAGAGAAAATTTAACCAATCAAAGATTTCAAGTGGGTGGCCGCTTTTAAAAAACAGCGCCCTCACGTGGGCATTTTGAATACCAAGGAACGCCCTTTTGACCATATATGGGCATATTTAGATTACAGGTGACTGTATACCTTTAATGTACAGTAGTCATAAACTATCAGTTCTCAAAATCTTTTCAAATTATTTTGGTCTAGTGTATTTTTGTGTGATATCACACTATGAAGGTAAGATATACTAATAATTTGCCAACCTTTCCACCTCCGACTTCTGTATAGAGGTCCAGCTGTAACATGGAAACCAGATTGGTTGGTACCAACTTTTGGTGTTGGGAGGGTGAAGACTATATCATCTGTTTTTTTTATTTAGGCCAGAGAAAAAAAAAATCTTGTTCATCGGATTTTTTGGACCAAGTCCCAGGAGCGGCGAGCGAAAATTTTTTTTTTTTTTTTTTTAGGCCGAAGGTAAACGCGGTTCTCTGGCATTTCTGCACAGATGCAGACAAGGCAAGATAACTGTTTCCCTTTTTACCAGAAATATCTCAGACAAGAAACACTGATACTGGTAACTGAATTCAATACTATATTTCCCAACAATAAACGATGTTAGTGTTTGCACAACATATTCTGAGTATTCTTGACCGCAGACATCCGGGAACTTGCGGTTTTTCACGTCATTTTTGTGTCACACTACCGTGAGAACAAAATATTGAAGTGTGGATTTTTCAACCTTTACACCAGTATTCAAAGTTTCAACATTATGTCAATGATAAACACTAAGTTCTGTCCCTTGTCACATAATTTCTGCATTGTTCACTGTCCTGTATAGTCAAATCCCAATTCACCTCACTCGCGTGCGTGAGGTGAAAGTGACGTCACTCCGCGGTCAAGAATTTCAACATTCTCTCAGAATAAAACTGAAATGTACAGCAAATCACTGAAATCCAACAATTCAGTATTGTCCTTTAATATTGTCCTGGTGGGACCTAGCATCTGAGTTTGTTCATTTTACTTTGGCGCCATGTTTTGGCCTCTTTACCACTGTCTGCACTGTCTCTACACATTTTACACAATGGTCTTACAACACTTTACTGTGATCGGAGTGAAGTTATATACCGGTAGTCATCATTCAGATCGTACTTTAACATCGACGCAACCATGTGTTTTGTCATTGCCGTAAATGTTTATACTTTCGATGCAATTTTATTCAATCAGATGCACCGTCCATCTGCTGTCACGATCTTGTTGAACAAATTGCCGAAATATCAGCACAAACACTGAGTAGGGTCTTTTGAACTAACTGTTGGCCATCACGTCCGAATGTTGGCGATCAAATTAATACTCATGATGTGACATGTACTAACCTTTACAAAACGAGGAAATGCGGAAGTAAGAATTTGCCTCGATCAAAAAAAAAAAAAAAAAAAAAAATTCCAAATATGCCAAAGTAGAAGCGGCGATTCCGATGAACAATTTATTTTTCTTCCTGGCCTTATTAATTAATACATAATAAGTGATGTACATTTCCAATTTTAATGTGGTATTCTTAAGAATAATTATGATTTATGTAGTTTTAGATGATTGTTTTAATGTATTTTTACTTGAATATTCTTATCTGCTCTGACTTTTTCCCTTCTTTTAAATCAAATGTTTCGATTTTTTTACCGCAGAGATTGTGAATTATATGTATCAAACTCAGGTAATCAGAGAATTTTCAATGATCAGCTCTTGTTTTATTTGCTGTTGGGAAAATTGCAAACATTAGTCAGAAACTTCTGCATATATTTTATGAATAATTTCCTGTTATGTATTCTGTGCATGACTGTATAGTTTCAGAAGTTTCATTATTTGGATGGTTCTAGGGCAGTCACCCCCTGAACATTTAACCTGTTTACTCCCGCCCCCAACCCAATTCCCTATAAACAGGTCCACAATCACCATTGATAACAATAGGTTTAGGCCAAACCATTATTGTGAAAGGGTCAACCCTAGCGACAACTGATGGGCTGGATTATGTCTAGATGGTAAGATGTCCAGGGGGGTACATAACCATCCTGATCCCGTTTAAGCTTTCAGCAATGTCAACTCGCCTAGCATTCAAAGCCATTTTTCTTTCACGTTTGTACATATCAGACACACATATCATCAGCCATTAAATCAGTAATCTTCCAGCATGCAGGAAAGAACAATGTTGTAAATTCCGTGGAAAAGACAAGGAAAGATGAGGAAGAAATTGAGCAACTGATTGCTGTACTGGACGTGAGATGCAGTTAAGGTGGTGATTTTTACATCAAAGGAGAAATTTTGGCAGTATAACTTTTTGTATTCTCAAACTTTTGGCGTTATAACTTTGTTCATTCTCCAAATTATTTCATGAATAAGTTTTTGCCAATCATGGAAGTGACCTGGTGAGTTGAGTGGTGCTTGTACAGTGTTTAACACAGTGATAACCTTATTAGAACCACACATCCTCTCCCAAAGGTATAGCCAAAAGCCCCTCCCCCCTCTCCCCCCCCCCCCCCCCCCCCCCCATTTTCCAGTAACCTGCATGCACTGGACTGTCTTGGTTATAAAAACTGCCTTTCTCATAGTTTTTGTGACAGGAAATCATGAGCCATGAAGATCGACTTCCTATTGCTGTCACTGTGAAACGGTGATTTAGCAAAATGGAAACTAAGTAAAAAGGAATATAACATGAAAACTGGTGAGGAAGAACTAGTTGCTGGAAATAGGGAGGGGTGGCTCGGAATACGGGGAGGGTATCATTCCCAGGCAAAGGCTGAGATTGCTGTGATATGATGCTGCAAGGGGTCTAAAGAACCTCTTTCCCACCGTCAGAAATGACTTCCCAACTTTATGAACTACATATATTTAGGTGTTGTGAAATGCATTGTGTTTTCTTCTACAAAGAATTTTGAGGAAAACAGCACCAATGTTGAAACATTCAAGACTATTTTTGTATCAAAGTACCATTCTTTTTGATGATGGTGCGAAATGAAAAAAACACTACTATTAAGCTGTCAGTGAAGTAAACAGAAAAACAGTCGTAGAAATCTATTAGTGCAAGATGCGAGGTATAATGATATTCAAATATGCAGATTACATTAATGAGCATTGTTTCGGTATTAAAATTACATGCTAATGACCCTTAATCAATGTAGAATATTCATGTACCTCGGGTCTTGCATTGTATAGTAGAAATTGTCCTTTTCAGGTTTAGCGGAGGGGCCTGCATGATGTATTGATAGTTTGTATAATCATTACTATTATCGGTTGTGCATGTTTATTTTTGTGGTTTCAGAGGGAAATAAAGAAATGTGACATGCAAAATACAGTCTCACTGAAAAGCCGAGCGTATTTGTCATACACTTCCTGTATAGGTTAGGTTATGTGATTTTTAGATAGGTGCACGAATGTACTTCTTTGGAATTCACCGTGTAACTTCAAAAACATAATCGCTCTGATAAAGGGACTCTGCTCAGAATAAGATTAATAATGGTCTATTGTAATCTGCCTTTCCCAGCAATGTTATACGAACATGACAACCCCCACCGGGGGAGGTACTCAAGATATTTTTGTATGGGAGTGTGCCGCCTGAGTTCATAACGTCTACCCATGTATATTCCAAAAATATGACCCGTTGTTAGGGATTTCTTTGACAAATTTAGGGAATTTTCACCTTTATTCTATTACATGATGTGAAGTAGACTTGGTTCAAGTCTGCGATTTGTGAATGTTTGAGTGGAGTGAACGCAATGATTTGTATTCTGCTTTCATGTGAAACGCGCTCGTGAGTTTACGCGATGAGTAGGGTGAACGCGATGAGTGGAGTGAACGCTATACAGCGGAGTTTCACCCGGAATCACAGAATCCGGCAGAAACTAACTCACACTACTGCGCAGACTCAAACGTGACGCATTCAATCGCTAGGAAAACCTGGCGTGAGCAGCCAAATTCCGGATAGGTTTGTACGAAATAGGAGAGACACAAGAAAACTATTATAACTGATTTTATTTTTTTAAAATTCACCGACTTAACCAAGTCTAGATGTGAAGGTTTTCCATGGATCTATCTACCTCCATGGTTTTCCTAAAGCATTGGACATTCGCTTTGTTTAATATCCACCAATGTTTAGGTGTTTTTTCGGATGAAAAATTGACCCATGTATAGGTATTTTTCGTGAAAAATCGGTCCATGCTTAGGGAATTTTTCGTGAAAACTGACCCATTCGGGGGGCACATATCCGTACACGTTTTCTTTGGGAGTACCCCCAGCCCCCCCCCCCAGCCCCCCCGTCGGATGACAAGCCACGCGAACATAATAAAAATTCAGTAATTGAAAGATCAATCCCTTGACTTTGTGTTTTGTCTGTGTGCTACTTTGTTTGTCAAAGCATGATTAGACATTACCTGTGTATGAAAAGCAGTCGTAATGATAGTGTTATTTGGTGGAGCAACATACCTCAGAGGCCTTGCCACAAGGTGTTACGAAAAGGATGTCACGTGACACGAGGATACCAAGAGCAGACACTGCTGTCACGGTAAATGTAACTCCTCACACTGAATGACGAGAAAAGATATCACTCTGATTTCCTTGGTGATACAACATAACGTGCTAACTTTTGTCATGAAAATGATAATTTTCCCAATAATTTTGTTACGGCGAATGCCTTCTCATGTTCTGTACGTGTATAGCGAAGTCGTATAGCGCTGTTACGTTCACGGTTACAGGTTTGTGATGTACATAAGCTTTATAGCAGTACGCGCGCGACATCGGATACACAGCTTGAAATGCGGACAAATTTTATCAATGTTGCATGCATGGCTGTTTTTTGCAGCTTGTACTCTGAGTTGTAGATATGTTATTACTCATTACTAAAGTAACAGTCGCCTACTAAAATGTATTTTCGTTTTTCTTGCATGCGTAATTTTCAAAAGCGTAATCTAAGAATGCTGCCAATTATCTGGTTTTGCATATGACGTAAACTGTGAACAGCACCTCTTACCTGGTCATGAGTGTAATAGCGCCTGTTTATTATCCTGGGGAGCAGTGCGTTACCAGAAACACATCACCATTCCCCGAGCATGTAGGCCGAGGGGTATAGCGATGTGTTTCTGGTAACACACGGCCACGAGGGGTAATAAATGGGCGCTATAGCCCAGACCAGGTAGGCCTAGTAGGTGTTTTCTAACACGCCACACGGCGCTCATGTTTGCATTATGTTATGGTTTTTGATGTGTTTTGATATCACAATAAAATAATATGATAAAAAAGTTCTTATGAGTGCATTATACTCAAAGTCTCCATGCGCTTTTAAAAACCAGGTAAAATACACGTACAAAATATGCGGTATAGGCCTATATTATGCACCACAACAATCAATTGTACAAGTTTACCTGGCGACTGATTTCTCCACAGCGGTAACCGTAGTGCCACTTTCTTCCAAAATATTCTAAGCGTACCTAGCAACATCCCTTGTTGCACTTGCATCTTTTTCGTCGATGAGCCTTTCAAGTTCCTAGGCTGTTGGAATGGAAAGTCTTGCTTGCTGTTTTAGAGAGAGGCGTGGCGCTCATCCCGGGCGCTCATCACACCCGCCATTGTCTCAAAGCTGCAGACGACAGTACGGTCACGTGACCGGGTACTTTTCTAAATTTGGTCAAAAACTTTTTTCAAAAATACCCTCTCACGTCAGTAGACGTATCTATTTTCTCGTCGCGTGACATATTCTAGCGAATCGCAACACGGAATGAGCTTGTGGCTAATATGGAACAAGATTACCATCACTGACCAAGTAGGCCTATTTACCGCTCTTTTCGAAAGCGTCGGAAAAAGCCGTCACGGTCGAACTGCTAGGTGCGGCCATTACGAGGAACAAGCCCACCAATCAACTCTCCCTGGCTAAAAGATGTCGTTGTGCGCATCAGCATGGTCGTACAGACGAATATAAGATGCATTGCATGTAGAAAATGTTGGGTGGTGTTTACATATTATTTGCCAACTGATTGAACCACGGTCATTTGGGCTGAGTAAAGTAAGCGTTTCTCTCAAACCGTCCATTTCAGCGTCAGTGACCATAGAAGTTGAAAAAAAACCTGAGTGTTAAGTATGAGTTACTGAGTTTTGTTGGTTCATCCCAGTTTTAATATTGAGTCAGAACTCTTCAGTTCCGACCAAGTGCATGGATGTAGCTGTTCAGGAGACACGGTAGGCCTACAACATACAAAGGCTCTGCCACCACGAACTTATTGTATGACATCATTATTCTGTAGATTCAATAAAGTCGATCTTCACTGTCTTGTCTTTTTTCAAGTACACTCGGTGTACATGTAATGTTTTCAAAGATTTATCTTTTCTGTATTCACTTATTAAAAACTACGAAAAATAAGGAAAGACGAGACAGTTTACAACGACTTGTGTATGGGACTGTTCGAAATACCCAACTGTACGTTCATAACGTTCATGGAATAATCACGAGTCTGCGTTTTACCCATAATTGGCGTATTCAAAAATAGCTGAAATATCTGGCGGGGATGTACCGCAACCTGCCCATTCCCACCGAGACGATTGGGAAGAATAAACTGCAACAGCTATTGAAACTACCCCTAACCTTGTGATAATTATTTGCCCCTTGGCCAGGATGACTTTCCCTCTTCTTGTTGAACGATCGAGGGGAACAAGAGTCCTATTCAGATCTGTATTAAGCTTAACCGTAACAACACCTTCCTGTCTTTTGCATTCCCGCCAACAGACAGTTACAAAAATTAATCTAGCTGCACCTGGATGGTGTTTATCTTTGCATGAAAAAGCACAAACCCAAAACACTTCTAAACTATCTTTCTTTGAAAATGTCACATCTTGTTATTTAAGTGTTTTGTCAAATTGCTTCCAGTAATTTAAAAAACTTCAATGAGAAGGTTGATGGAGAGATTTCTTTTTTCCGCTGCAAGACGATTTGTACTAATAGACTTGGCCGTCGTGTCCAGTCAAGACAAAGACAACAGGAGTGGGAGGCAATGCTCAAAAGGTCAAAGGGATAGAATTTGATGATAATCTTCAGCGCCCCCTTCCCTCCCCCGACAAAGGGAGAGTACATCACAATTTGACAACGGTTAAGCTTAATACAGATCTGAATAAAGGATCGCTCAAGTCAACCCCATTGGCTGTGTCTCTTTGCGCAACTTGATTTCTTCCAAATCAAATGTATCTAATTTAAAAATGCTTAATAATTTTCGATACACACACACAAACACACACAATCGACCAAATGCAGCAACATTTACCAGGAATTGGAATACTAACATTTTCAAAGACAATATTGCGTAATAACATAACAGGAACGAATTCAAAACATCTCTCTCAATATTTGATGGTATATTTTTCGTAAGTAAATGCAAAAAGATACATTAATTGGGGTTTTAAAGGAGAGTGAAACGTGACTTCGTATTTTAAGGTCTTCGTTTTCTGGTTTCAAATTTGTAAAATGGTGTCGATACCGCCAAGCAGGTTAAATTTGACACAGTGCATTGAGTTTATCATAGAAGCTGCTACCCATGGGGTTGACAATGTGAAGACGCCAAATTAGATACAACGAGTCGTCGTTATTGACATAGCCCCCCCCCCCCCCGACCGATTGTTTTGATTTGTGACAGTTCTTGTTTGTATTCGGTGCAATCGACAAAATTCGAAGTGAATATTAAAATCATGGCATTAATATCTCATCGTGTCGTGGCAAAAATTGACATGTATATATATATATATATATATATATATATATATATATATATATATATATATATATATATATATATATATATATATATATATATTGTTTTCAACATTCCATGATTGTGCGTCCTGGTGAAATTGTTGACATGTGTCAGTTGTAACTTTTCAAAGTTTCAATTTTAAAGTTTTTTGAATGAGCTGTGAATATATTTCACATTTTCTATGCATAACCAGATGTCAAGAACTGTTGTACATAAATGGATGTCAATCACCAATATCAAAGATAGAACATCAGTAGATCATAAACTTCATTTGGTAATTAGACTGTTGTCTGTCATACAATTACTTCCCCTAAGAAGCCATAGACAGCCATCGTTTGATTTTTTATTTCATTACATGTTCACATTTTCATCTATTCATTATCATAATTTATGTATGATTTATTTATTGGCTTTCCTTTGAGTGTTAACAGTCTGTACTACGACAACCCAGCTTTTGGAGGTGTTGGCGGTAACGGTGATTTGATTGGCTATTATCGGGTTATTGGCATTTACGACATCGTATCAGAAACCATTTTTAATGGGTGGGTTCACCGCCTTAACGCATGAATAACAATTGATATTTGTCATCGTATGAAAAAACTCTGCAATAATTTGATGATTTTTGTAATTTTTATCTGAACAAGATAATTATTGTCTTAACGATTTGCGAACGTTAACAACCTCAGTGTGCACATGTTTCATGATACTTGAAATGCCCACCCTGCAAATAAATGCGATCATCCTCACCTCCATCACAGTTTTCTGTTTGTTTGCCGGCTGATATTTTTACTACTTTAAGCTTAATGAGTGGCCTCCTTGTGTCACTCGAGTTACCAAAAGTTTACCTTTGTATGCGGCGGTAATTCACAACTTCTATTACATTACTAATGAATAATGTACTCAGAACGCCGATTAGTTGCCTATCGTGTGCCCACGGCGCTGGACCTTGCTCTTTAAAGGTATACAGTCACCTGTAATCTAAATATGCCAATACATGGTCAAAGGGGCGTTCCTTGGTATTCAAAATGCCCATGTGAGGGCGCTGTTTTTTAAAAGCCGCCAACCGCTTAAAATTTGTGATTGGTTAGATTTTCTCTTTCCATGGTAAAGGTGGCAAAATTTGAAAAGGTGACAGTACACCTTTAAGGCATAGCTAATCAGTCAATTTTTGACAGGAATAAAAATACCAATGTAAACTATGGAATAAAAAAGGAAGGAAATTAAAATGCAGGCATAATGAAATGAAAATTCAAACAACTTGAAGATAAATGAAAAAAAGTAATATGAAAAAAGTAAACATAATTAAACTCTAGTGCAAACGAAATGAGACCGTAACAAAAGCGAATTCATAATTAAACACTATTAACAAAATGAGAAAATGAAATAAAAATGTAAACATTAAAATGCAAACGGAGAGAGAGCATGAATAAAAATACGAATATAATGAGAACATAAAACAATTAACCAAGAATGTAAAGACAATGAAAAACTTGCATCATAGTGAAATAATATCAAGATAAGTGTTTTGGCACGACCTCATCCCATATTCCCCTACATGCGTGGTATTTTCGTTTCTTTTCAGAGTGGAGGACATTTTTTTGGTCCAAGGACTTGACGCACTGGATATGTCACGGTGATGACACGTGATCACGAAGCGTCACAGTCGAGAAACCTCTCATTTGCAACTTTCCGTGAACTCTATCCCTCTCGCTTGATTCGTCTTTTCAAGGTACCAATTGCGAAATGTCTTGTATAAAAATCCGGTAGCCTCCGTGATCACATTCAAACCAATCGCATCATAGCAGGCGTCGTCGCAGTCTTCTGGGGCTATGTTTGTGATCCCGTTCCCGTACAACAGGCAGAGAATTTTGAAGTTTCTTACTTCGACTGCGACACAGGTATGTATCGGACAGAATTTGACATTTAAACTTAAATAAGGAGATTTTTCCGGATAAATTTCTCTTTTCTTCTCGTCGGCGCTGCAACGCAATTATAGATTTCCATACAATCCCTTGTGCAGTGAAATGAAGCGTGCCTGTGAAAGCTTTATATATGATCAGGCAACTACCACAAACGCGTAATCCCGTGTTGAAGTTAACAAATATTTTGTGAGGTTAAATGAGTTTGTTACTATTTTTATCGTGCATGTAGGCATTATACATTGAACAAAAATGATTCGAATTATAGTTTTCTCTTCAAGTTTAGGCACACCCATTGGCATTTGTCGTGCTGTTGTCTGCCTATGTATTTGTCTAACGTGACGTGGTGAGAGAGAGAGAGAGAGAGAGAGAGAGAGAGAGAGAGAGAGAGAGAGAGAGAGAGAGAGAGAGAGAGAGAGAGGAGGAGAGAGAGAGAGAGAGAGAGAGAGAGAGAGAGAGAGCGCACATCGAAGAGCTGCAAGCACACAGACATTTATCTCTTGTCTGTAGCACTGATGGGACTAGAGGACAATAAAAGCAGTTTCTTGCTAATGAATACACCACTGCTCTATGTTGGCCAGTGCTATGTAACGTTGGATATTCCTTGTAAATGTGAAACTGCGACTTCGGTATGTTTAGAAAAACATAGGGACTTTACGGTTGTTTCCACAGACATACGCATAAATTGTATTTACACCTTCAGTACAGCCAATGTTTTTTGCATGTTCCATTCTTTATTTTTCTCGGTTCAGTTTGTAAAATAAAGTTCTTTGCCCACTCCCCAAATCACGTCGCAGAGGCTTTCATATTGACTCCATGTGTAATGGTCAGTGGATAGTCTACAATTAAATTTCAGTCAGGACGAGAACTCATTTGACAACACTAATACTGGATATTGTGCACCGTCCATTATTTGTCCGCAAGACATAATTTGTACTCAATATGCTTAAAGGCGACTGACACGAAACTGTTCTTTTTCATAAAGTATTAAAAAAAGACATATCACCGTAAGCCATCTTGGAGATATTTTTGCAAATTCAAAATTACAAATATATTGTTAGCTTATGTCTGCGATCATCGACAACGTGACGCGCCTGAACGCAGAACGAGACATGGTCGACAAAGATATCACGATTTTACGATAATCATGCTAATCCTCTCAGTACGTCATTTGTATCGGCCTATTCGAGTTGGCCAACTGATATTTTATGAGAAGAAATGGCGACAAAAGTGAGTCAATACGCATAACATTAAAGAAGCTCACTCGTTCTACTTCTATTAAAGAGCCTTCTTTCACGTGTTCACAACCTCTAACCCAGGAACAAATACGTGCATTGGAATCAATCTTTTTGCGATCAGAATTTTATGATAGATTCAATTTTTGTCAACAGAAAATTTCCCGCGGCCACACCAATCATGCATGGTCGTTGAAACCCAAGCAGGGTAACTTCAAGCGTCTTGGGTTGTTTCCAACTTGCACCTGGGGAGTATCAAACCGCAAGTAGAAATTCTTCTTGCGTGTTCAATAAAGTCTAAAAGGGAAGGTGCCCGGGGAGACGCTGCGTGAAACTTTTATACTTAGGGGTGGACCATTTGATATCCTGGGGGGGGGGGCTTGGAAGATTGGTGGAGAGCCATTATTTTTTTCCACTTGCTTCACCATGAATTATTTTTTCCTACAGGGCATATGCTGGCAACTTTTTTTTTCACTTTCCTTCTTCGAGATATATTTTTTTTTTACCAAATTTCGGTGCAATGTTTGTTTGCTTGGTTTTTCACATCCAGTAACAAGATGCTGTTCTATCGCACACAGACTATATTCAAGAAACCAAATAAAGATATGTAAATACATGTACATTTTTGATTCACTTTACAAAAACATTTGTAAAATCATGTAAATTTATGGCATTTACTTGTCAGTGTTGTCCTTACATTGAAAGTAGCTGGGTAATTTAAGAAAGTAGACGGGTAGACTGCGAGGGAGTGAAGTGACTGAGTAGCGAGTGAGCGTAGCGAACGAGGCGGGGGAGTG